>NC_134687.1:616764005-617064005 GCF_050947455.1 Rhinoderma darwinii
CTATCATTTACATCATAAATTGGCATAAATTATAATGCAAATATTTACATTTCTGGCTTTAGGACATCCAAAGAATGACAAAATTGTTAAGAGGCATGCGCCTCTTTATAAATTTGTCGTATTTTACTCCAATGGAGTATGAAATACCAGACTTAATAAATCTACCCCTACAAGTTGTGAAAATGTCAGCTTTATTGGGGGGAGGGGGGACTCCACATTAACATCACAAAAATGTGATAGATGGGGAGACCGCGGTTTGCTCCACAAACTGTGTGGTCCTTTACTTATACGTAATTTCTATAACTTCCATTTATAACAATGGCGCCTTTTTCTGCTACCTGTTTTGAATGAAATATTGAAGTATAAATAGGCACAAAAATCTGCACATGTGAACGTATCCTAATAACCCTGTGGTACTCACTCAGGGTTGTTACATTTCCTTTCAGCACTCTGTAATCCGGCGCCGCACGTTCTTGTGCAGTGAGTCCAAGGCGTCCATGAACCCCAACCTCCATTTACAGTGTCTGGTTGTTTTCCTACAGTAACACAAGCCCCATTGATGCACCACTGGAAAATAACATTTATATTATTAGCACTACAAATAATTATAACAGCAATAATGAATGAATAATATAATAAGAATGTGAGAAAAATGCACTGTCAACGTATTAGAAAACTTTTCACTCAGATGACAATACTAGACACAAGTAACATGTCCGAATTGTTCTCCAGTCTGTGGCTTTTTACTGGAGAATCTCTTAAATGTGTAAGGCTCTGTTCACATTATATTTTAACTTTACATTCGGTGGATTCCTCATGCCGAGCGTACATCCCTGATGTATGTAACTGTATACCGCTGTCCGTAAGCTACCATTGTATAAATATAAACTTTGTATGTTTTTCGTGGTGGCCAACAGCAGGCTTCCTATACAGTTATAAAAAAAAGTACACAGATGTGAACCTGCCGGGCCCATGCCAAAAGGACACTTTTTACGGATCCTTTGGGCCCATAGGGACCATGAACATTTCCCAGCGAATATGCTAAAGGCACACCAAACATGGCGTGAACATAGTCTGTAGAATAGAAATAATGGTTTTATATTTTTTTTAAATGTTGTTTTCATTTTTAAAAACTTTCCTGGAGGCGGACATATTGGAGACACACTTTCTTCCTGCATTTTCTGTATATACAATATAGATAGTATAGACAATAAAGTGCAGCACTGTGTGTGCTTTATGGCAGCTGCAATGAGTGGGAGTCATGTGTATAGTGTTACTATCCTGCGTTTTCTAGGCCTCCAACCATACAATAGAACTGTAATCTGTCATTAAATCCCTGCATTATAATCTGCTGACCTCACCCTTCATTGCTAATGAGATGACTCTGCCGACCCTGCTTTCTAAAGATGAGATGACTCTGCAGAACCTGCCCTCTGATGTTGAGATAACTCTGCAGACCATGCCCTCTGAGGATAATGACAAGACTCTGCCCTCTGATGATAAGATTACTCTTCAGACGCTGCCCTCTAATTATAATGATATGACTCTGCAGACCCTGCCCTCCAATGATGAGATTACTCTGCAGACCCTGCTCTCTTATGATTATGTGGCTCTGCAGACCCTAAGCTCTGATGCTAAGGATATGATTCTGCAGACCAATCTCTCTGATATTAATTTGATTCTACAGACCATGCACTCTGATAATAAGATGACTCTGCAGACCATGCTCTCTAATGATGAGATGACTCTGCAGACCCTGCCCTATGATGTTGATATGACTCTGTTTTATCTACCCCAGTCTACAAAGGAAAAGCTAAAAATTGAACAACAGGAATCCTGAAAACAGGAAATGCCCAACTATTGTGAGGGATTAGTGGCAGTTTGAAAACTGGAATATTTTCTGATGATACATTCCTTTTAATAACAATAAAGAGAGGGCTCCTCAATGCCACAAAATCTGATGACAATCTGTCCACATCACTTTTACATAAAGTCATTAACTGTTGGCTCGGAATCACCATAAAAACATTATGCAGTAAGCTCCCCCTAGTGGTGATTTTAGAAAGTCTGAATTTTATCATGTAACTTTATTGCTATCTGAAGAGAAGTAGAGGATTTGGATTCCTCTAAAAATATATTATAAATTAATCAGCAAAAAACTTTGGATCTAATAATAAAATGTAACAAGCATGTTTACGAGTGACTGCCCGCTCCTCATCTTTACTGCTTATTGACCTCCAGACTGAGCGGCTTTACTACCAAACATTCACAAAACAATTAAGAAAATGTCAATATTACTCCGACTATATGTATTAATGTCTTAGATGCTGTGTAAGAAGAAAAAACACCATGAATATGTGTTATTTGCAGTCCATGTCTATTTCTTCATTCAGCATAATTATGATAGATGTGGTGTGCTGTTTCCAAGATTCTTCTTGTAGCAATTGATTTTCTTTTAACCAGTGGATAGAGCTGCCTCATGTCTGTCACACATGTAAGAGAAGAATAGAATAGGGACTAGTCGGTTCTACTTCTAGCCCAAACGGCATAAAAAAATATTGTGCCATTTGGCTGATAGAATCAAAACAAAGAATACACATAATTATAAGTCTGGCTTATGCATGGGGGAGCGCTCCCTCCACCTCTCTTTGCAGTGATTGGCAGCTGTGTATCTGCATACAACGCAGCCCGTCAATCACTTTGAGGAACTTGCGGAGAAGTGGGGGGAGCGCTCGACTCATGAACATACCTGGACTTATAACCATGAGTCCGGTCAATGCTTTGATCGCTCTATTAGCCAGACAGAGCAATATTTTTTGGGCGGGTTTGGCTAATAGGAGAGTGGACCTGTTTCTATACTATGTGGCCTCTTAAAGGGTTTGTCCAGTGTAATGTAAAGAAAACTCACTCATTGTAGAACAAAAAAATACTTTGCGTTTCAATTTATCTCCATTTTCTAGATCTCTGCTTGTTGTCAGCGTATGTCATTCTTGTTTACAACCAGAGATTGAAAACCTGTCCTGTCCTTCTGACACAGGTGTGGGGCTTGTGAGAGTATCAGATACATAGGTGTATATATACATAGGTATACATAATTATATTAAAAAAATACCTTATTTTCACCACATCTGGTCCCATCTGCTGTGGCATCGAGTTTGGATCTGCACGAATTCTTTACTGAACACCATAAGGTCTGGCAGACATTCTGTAAAGAAGAGATATGGAGGCAAACAATCAGTATTTCCTCCTATTACAGTTAACCCCGTGCTGACCTGTACGGTCTAAAGGCCCACACACACTTTCGTAGATTTTTAATCTTGTGCACCCTACACCTTGTGCACCTGTGATAATAACACATCCATGTTTATTACGTCAAATATCATGTCCGACCATGTAAAAGATTTTTTATGAACTGAAGAATTTCTCTAGCTTGACACTTTTTTTGGCAGAATGGAGGAGAATTTTCTAACTACAATGGGACAGACCTTTAAAAAAACAACAACTCTGCATCTAAAAATTGTTATGCATGGCAGAAGCAGGTCTGGCCTTTCATTGGATGGTGCCAAGTACAGTGCCCTCAGTTGGCGCCCCCATCCATATTTGGTGGCCTGCTGTACAGTTTACTAATAAGCATGATGCTGAAATAACCATGCTATACGCTGCCAAAATACCATATAGTTACCTAAATAACAATCTTATACAGTCCTGCCACCATACACTGTAAAATAATATACTGTGCATGGCTGAAGTAATATCAACATAGAGTGCTCAAATAATACTACCATACAGTGCTGAAATAATACCACCATACAGTGCTGAAATATCACCACCACACAGTGCTCAAATAATACCAACATACAGTTCTCAGATATCACCATACACTGCTCAAATAATACCACCACACAGTGCTCAAATAATAGCAACATACAATGCTCAAATAATACCAACATATGTAAAAAAAATAATATCACCACACACTGCTCAAATAATACCACCACACACTGCTCAAATAATACCATCATAGAGTTCTAAAATAATACCACCACACAGTGCTCAAATAATACCAACATTTAGTGTTCAAATAATACCATCATTAAAAGCTCACATATTACCAACATACAGGACTCAAATAATACCGCCATACAGTGCTAAAAAAACAACAACACACAGTACTCAAATAACACTAATACATAGTGACCAAATAATACCACCACACAGTGCTCAAATAATACCACCATACAGTGTTCACATAATACCACCATACAGTCCACAAATAATACCACCATAGAGTGACCAAATAATACCACCATAAGGTGCTAAAATAATACTAACATATAGTGACCAAAAATACCACTATACAGTGCTCAAATAATACCATCGTACAGTTCTAAAATAGTACCACTACACAGTACTCAAATAATACCAACATTCAGTGTTCAAATAATACCATCATACAGTGCTCAAATACTACAATCATACAATGCTCAAATATTACCACCATACAGTGCTCATATAATACAAACATACAGTGCTTTAAATAATACCAGCATACAGTGCTCAAATAATACCACCATACAATGCTCACATAATACCACCATACAGTGCACAAATAATACCACCATAGAGTGACCAAATAATACCACCATACAGTGCTCAAATAATACTAAGATATAGTGACCAAAAATACCACTACACAGTGCTCAAATAATGAAACCATACAGTGCTGAAACATCACCAACACACAGTGCTTAAATAATACCAACATACAGTTCTCAAATATCACCATACACTGCTCAAATAATAGCAATATACAATGCTCAAATATTACCAACATATGTGACCAAATAATATCACCACACACTGCTCAAATAATACCACCAAACAGTGCTCAAATAATACCATCATACAGTTCTAAAATAATACCACCACACAGTGCTCAAATAATACCAACATTTAGTGTTCAAATAATACCATCATAGAGTGCTCACATATTACCAACATACGGGACTCAAATAATACCGCCATACAGTGCTCAAAAAAACCCAACATACAGTGCCCAAATAACACCAATACACAGTGACCAAATAAGACCACCACACAGTGCTCACATAATACCAGCATACAGTGCTCAAATAATACCACCATACAGTGTGCACATAATACCACCATACAGTGCACAAATAATACCACCATAGAGTGACCAAAAAATACCACCATGGAGTGCTCAAATAATACTAACTTAAAGTTACCAAAAGTACCACTACATAGTGCTCAAATAATACCACCATGCAGTGCTGAAATATCACAACCACACAGTGCTCAAATAATACCAACATACAGTTCTCAAATATCATCATACACTGCTCAAATAATACCACTACACAGTGCTCAAATAATACCACCATACAGTGCTCAAATAATACTAACATATAGTGACCAAAAATATCACTATAGAGTGCTCAAATGATACCATCATACAGTTCTAAAATAGTACCACCACACAGTGCTCAAATAATACCACCATTCAGTGTTCAAATAATACCATCATACAGTGCTAAAATAATACAATCATACAATGCTCAAATATTACCACCATACAGTGCTCAAATAATACCACCACACAGTGCTCAAATAATACCAACCTTCAGTGTTCAAATAATACCATCATACAGTTCTAAAATAATACAATGCTCAAATATTACCACCATACAGTGCTCAAATAATACCACCATACAGTGCTCAAATAATACTAACATATAGTGACCAAAAATACCACTATACAGTGCTCAAATAATACCATCGTACAGTTCTAAAATAGTACCACCACACAGTGCTCAAATAATACCACCATTCAGTGTTCAAATAATACCATCACACAGTGCTAAAATAATACAATCATACAATGCTCAAATATTACCACCATAAAGTGCTCAAATAATACCACCATACAGTGCCCAAATAATACAAACATACAGTGCTCACATAATACAACCATACAGTGCTCAAATAACACCAGCATACAGTGCTTTAAATAATACCAACATACAGTGTTAAAATAATACCACCATACAATGCTCACATAATACCACCATACAGTGCACAAATAATACCACCATAGACTGACCAAATAATACCACCATACAGTGCTCAAATAATACTAAGATATAGTGACCAAAAATACCACTACACAGTGCTCAAATAATGCTACCATACAGTGCTGAAATATCACCACCACACAGTGCTCAAATAATAGCAACATACAATGCTCAAATAATACCAACATATGTGACCAAATAATATCACCACACACTGCTCAAATAATACCACCAAACAGTGCTCAAATAATACCACCATACAGTTCTAAAATAATACCACCACACAGTGGTCAAATAATACCAACATTCAGTGTTCAAATAATACCGTTATAGAGTGCTCACATATTACCAACATACAGGACTCAAATAATACCGTCATACAGTGCTCAAATAATACCAACATACAGTGCTCAAATAATGCAATCATATAATGCTCAAATATTACCACCATACAGTGCTCAAATAATACCACCATACTGTGCTCAAATAATACAAACATACAGTGCTCACATAATACAACCATACAGTGCTTTAAATAATACCAACATACAGTGCTCACATAATACCACCATACAGTGCTCAAATAATACAGTGCTAAAATAATAGTGCCATACAGTGCTCACATAATACATCCATACTGTGCAAGTGTTTCTGAGTTTTCAGTCAAATAATATGACAATATAATATAAAGAATACATCACCAGGACGGGGTAACCTATCAAAGCTGAGCTAGTAAATACTTCTAAACTAAAGACCTAGATCTTATCAACTGCAAAAAAATTCACACATAGTCGATACACCAAAATTTCCTGAAAATGTGAAAAATTCTTTATTGAAAAAAATCTAATCAATAACAATTACATAAAAAACATGGCAGAGAATCCAAAAACAAACTGAAAGCAGGGCCAAATAGACACATACACATGGCAGAATTGTTAGATTCCTGGCTGCTATGACAATCCTTCGGCGTCCATAGGGTGACAGAGAAAGCCCCTTCCCTATATTACACTCCTTAAATGTCAGGGTCGACCGCGGCATCTAAGGGGTTAAACAGCCAGAATCTGAGTTATCTCCGATCCTGGATGTTAGAGCGGGATGTCAGCTGTTAGTTACTGCTTGAACCCACTGGTGATGGTGCAGCCACAGCTCCCGTGCCCGCACCATCACGTCATACTAATGCCCGCACCATACACCATCTGTGCCCGCACCAATACCATGAGGTAATAGTTTACAGAAATAACCCGCTCGACATTACTTACTTTATGGGGAGGGAAGGGATTAAAGAAACAATAAAGGAGCACAGACTGATAGAAGTAAACTGGAGATAAACTTGTTCCCATGTTTGTCAGTCTGCAGGACCTTCTGCATGAAAAAAGTTTTGCAAAAATCATGTAGGGAACACAAGGGTTCATTTCCTTCGGACTTCTTACACTTAACCGGTAGGTGCAGGCTTAGTGTTTCTGTTCTCCTAATAGGCCACTATCTATATAATTTATACAATAAATAGCAGCCAATTACAGTTAGGGTATGTTCACACGCACTGTTTTCAGACGTAATTCGGGCGTTTTACGCCTCGAATTACGCCTGAAAAAACGCCCCTAATACGCCTACAAACATCTGCCCATTGCTTGCAATGGGTTTTACGGTGTTCTGTTCCCACGAGGTGTAATCTTACGCATCGCTGTCAAAATATGGCGCGTAAAAAGTGCATGTCGCTTCTTGAGATATTTCCAATAACGGCCGTAAAATACGCCGCAAGAAACGCGAGTTGCTACAAAAACATCTGAAAATCAGGAGCTGTTCAACTCCGTATTTTTAGATGTTTTTGGTCACTGCGTGTGAACATACCCTTATAGTTTGCTTGCTCTTGGTCTTCCTTCAGCTGAGGGAATCTTTGTTCTGGGTCCTAATGCCATCCAGCATCGGATGTAGAGAAAGCACACAATGTCCTGACTGTCTCGCAAGTGGCGCATGGAGTTGAAGAGTAGGGAGGTGAGAGCGGTGAGTATAAATGTATGATCTGAGGTCTGAATATTTTCAGGAGCAGGGCTGACCTTAGCATAGATGGAGCCCTTGTGCAAAATTATCTTTCGGCGCCCCACCCCATCATAAAAAAATGCCCCCACACAGTATAATGCCCCTTTGCTGCCACACACACACACACACACACACACACACACACACACACACACACACACACACACACACACACACACTGTATAATGCCCCTTTAATTCCCCCCATACAGTATAATAATATTATTTAATAATATAATATAACCCCTTCAAGGACACAGTATTTTGTTCTCTAATTGTGCCCACACAGTATTATGCCCCCTAAGTGCCATACACATTATATTGCACCATATAGTGCCCCTACACAGTATAATGTCCGCTAAGTGGCCCCCACACAGTATAATGCCCCCTCCCCTGGCTGCCACACGCAGCCTTCCCTTGTAGATGGTGCCCCCTTGTAGATTGTGGCATACAGCCACCCTGTAGACAGTGCCATAATCCCCCACCTCCTCCTTGTAGGCAGTGCCATACAGCCCCGTACCTACCCCTTGTAGACAGTGCCATACAGCCCCCACCTCCCCTTGTAGACAGCGCCATACAGCCCCCACCTCCCCCTTGTAGATAGTGCCACACAGCCCCCACACCCCCCTTGTAGACAGTGCCATACGGCCCCCCCACCTCCCCGATGTAGAAAGTGCCATACAGCCCCCCACCACCCCTTTGTACATAGTGCCCCCCACCTCCCCTATGTAGACAGTGTCATACAGTCCCCACCTCCCCTTTGTAGAGAGTGCCATACAGCCCTCACCACCCCCTTGTAGACAGTGCCATACAGCCCCCACCTCCCCCTTGTACACAGTGCCACCCACCTCCCCCTTGTACACAGTGCCCCGACCTCCCCCTTGTACACAGTGCCCCCCACCTCCTCCCCCTTGTAGAGTGTCATACAGCCCCCATCTCCCCCTTGTAGACAGTTTTATACAGCCCCCACCTCCCCCTTGTAGACAGTGCCATACAGCCCCCACCTCCCCCTTGTACACAGTGCAGGAAGGGGGTGGGGGTGCTATCTACAAGGGGGCTGCAAAAAAATCTCCTTCTAGTCGCATGCACTTCGTGCTATGAGGAGGAAGAGAGACATGGCCGTGGCAGTGGTTCAGAGGAGCGTTGCGGCACCACCAGAGGGTTTTCACGGCACCCTGGTTGAGAACCACTGGCCTAGTAAATACCAGAGCAGGGAGATACCTCCCTGCTCTGCTATAGTGTTCAATAGTATGTGTGTCCTTAGCAGGGCCGTATTTACAGCTCACGCTACCTAGGCACTAAGCCTGAATACGCCCCCATTAATGGCCTATTTACTTTAGACAATTATCATAATGATTTTCTATTTTCTGACCAATTATACTGATATTTGGTAAGTGTTAACAAAGGAGAAGATCAATGATAAAACCTTTGTTTATCGTTGCTCTGCACTTGTTATGTAAAAATAATTGTTATCAGTGACACAATTGATAGATGTAAATGCCGCTCATAGTGAAATTTACACTCAGCACTGCTGCCTAGTGCACTGTCCGGTCCTGGTATCAGGTGGTGTGTACTGTATTCCCCAAAACTCATAAGTTGTACTGGGAAATACAGGGCACACTACGCTGTACCAGAATATGGAATCTGCATACATAGATTAGCCCTACCCCCAAATTATTATAATAATACAATGCCTAAATATTACCACTATGACTATATAAAACCAGCATACTGTGACTAGATAACATGCCATACACTGACTGAATAATAACACCATACACTGAATAATACCACCATACTGTGACTAAATAATACCACCATACACCGAATAATACCACCATACTGTGGCTAGATAACACCGCCATACACTGAATAATACCACCATACTGTGACTAGATAACACCGCCATACGCTGACTAGATAATACCACCATACACTGAATAATACCACCATACTGTGACTAAATAATACGACCATACACTGAATAATACCCCCATACTGTGACTAGATACCACCATACACTGAATAATACCATACTGTGACTAGATAACACCCCCATACACTGACTGGATAATACCACCATACACTGAATAATACCACCATACTGTGACTAGATAACACCGCACTACACTGACTGAATAATACCACCATACGGTTACTAGATAACACCACCATACACTTACTGAATAATACCACCATACTGTGACTAGATAACACCGCCATACACTGACTGAATAATACCACCATACTGTGACTAGATAACACCGCCATACACTGACTGAATAATACCACCATACTGTGACTAGATAATACCACCATACACTGAATAATACCACCATACTGTGACTAGATAACACCGACATACACTGACTGAATAATACCACCATACGGTTATTAGATAACACCGCCATACACTGACTGAATAATACCACCATACTGTGACTAGATAACACCGCCATACACTGACTGAATAATACCACCATACTGTGACTAGATAACACCGCCATACACTGACTGAATAATACCACCATACTGTGACTAGATAATACCACCATACACTGAATAATACCACCATACAATGACTAGATAACACTACGGGAAGAAAAAAGTTGTGCGCAACCTTGCAAACATTTCAAAATGTCTGATAGGGAAACATTGAAATTGATGCGTATGTAATCCTGATGCTAAAATTCTAGCCTTATAGCCAAGTCGTCGTCCCCACACACACAAGCAAACTATAACTAAACTATAACTAAACCCCGCTCCGCCACATATTATGTTTAGGATGTATCCACACGTTGCGTTCATATTTTGATGCAATTTTCACAAAATTAAATAAAGCTGCAATATGGCTGCAACAGGTGAATATGCCCTTAGGGTAGGAATACACTTAGCATAAACCCTGCGAATTTTCCGCAACAGATTTCATTGCGGAAAATCTGCAGCATAATAGAGTAGCAGCAGATTGGATGAGATAAAACAAATCTCATCTCTACACAGAAACTCTACATAAATTGACCTGCGGTGCGTTTTTTTTAAAATCTGCAGCAGTCAATTTATGCTGTGGAATCGCTGCTCTTGTATTGTAGGAGTTACCCATTGAATTCAAAGGGAGGTGGAAATAATGCGATTCCGCCATGAAAATCTCAAATGTGAAAAAAAGCTTATTCTTACTCTCGGCCGTAGTCAAAGCGATGCGTATTCTGTTCTGAGCACAGCCCGGCCTCCCAGGATGACGATTCATCCCATGCGACTGCTGCAGCCAATCAAAAGGTTGCAGAAGGCACATGGAATACAGCGTCATCCCAGGAGGCCGGACTGCGCTCAGAAGAGAATACGCATCGCTATGACTACGGCCGGGAGTATTAGCTTGTTTTATTTTTATTTCTGCAGCCTTTCTGCAGCAGACATGCCGCCCGAAAAGCGGCACCAAAATTTGGTGCGTTTTTTTCAGGTGGAATTCCCTGCGGTGTCCAGGACAGATACTCTGTGTCGTTTTATGCAGTGTATCCGCCCTGTGTGTCCCTACACCTATAATCAAGCTGCTCTCCCCCACAAAAATGATCTCTAAAGAATCCTTTCTTCCCCATACATAACATTTGCAGCCAAGTTCCCCTCCCCCACATATAATTTATAATAAGCTCCTGCACAACAAAATAAACGATACAGAAGTCCCCCTCCCCCACAAAATAGATTTGTAAAGAATCCCCTCAAACTCCTATAGCATTTAGACAATGTCCCCTCCCCCACAAAATCAATGTTCTCTTCCCCCAAAAACCGATCTATAAACAATCCTCACACACAAAGCACCTATAAACAAGTCTCCCCTCCCCCACAAAATCGATGTATGCAACAAAAAAACAAAACATCCTGTTACACATGATTGGTAGCTCCCTCGTTCCTCCTCCCCCACACAGCACATACATGAACATGGATTACACTAAAGCTGCTGCTCTTACCAGAGGCCTGAGCTCCGTGGAGGAGTCTTCACTGTGGCAGCAGCAGAGGAGGGAGGAGCTGTGGGAGGCGCTGAGTCTGTGTGCAGGGCAGTCTGTGCTGATTGGTGGAGCAGACAGAGGCCCCTACTGCTCCACCAATCAGCGCTCACTTCACAATGGAAAGGAGAGGAAGGAGCATTTCTCCTCTCTGATGTATGGCCTGTATGCAAAGCCCCTCCCTGCCCCTGTTATACTTAGTCCGGCGGGGAGCAAGGAAGGGGGTTGTAAAAAAAAATAACTCATTTGGCGCTGCCCCCCCCCCCACCGCAAGGAGCCAACCTAGCACTGCTGAGTCGCGGGCCGCTGCTTCTGAAACACAAGCAGGGGAAGGGAGCCAGCGCAGCGCCCCCTTCCAACTGCTGGAGTGATACGCCCTGTGCAATGGCACAGGTCACGCACCACTAAGGCCCGTCCTGATCAGGAGGCCTAATTTATTTAGGGGTACTGATCTGGGGTCTGATTAATTTAAAGGGTCTGGTGTGGAGTTTGTATTTGTTTAGGGGGTCAGGTCTGTGGTCTGTATTAGTTTAAGGTGTCTGGTCTGGGGTCTGAAATTATTTGTTTTGCTGCAGAGGCTGTTAAAGCTAGGGGCCAAGGATATCTTAGCAGGAAACTCTGCAGCGGTCAGGAGAAGTCGTCATGTAGAAGAAAAGGAAAGAGAAAGTCTACAAATCAGACAAGATGTCACCTGTGAGTCACTGTATTTTTAGAGGATCTGTCATCTCTCCTGACATGTCCGTTATAGGAAATCCTTGTATTACCCATGAAATAACAAATCTGGAGCATCTTTACTTAGAGCTCTGTGTTGTGACGTTCCTCTGTTATTCCTAATGGAAATGTATGAATAAAGCCTAGCCTACAGGGAGATGTTATGTAATGCAATTAATTCATTTCAACTATAGAGAAACAATTGTCTTGTAGACTGTAGCTGTAACTTGATAGTTAAAATCAATCAATAGTGCTTATTCTCTAATTGTTATGTATTCTGCCTGTGACTGCATCTGATCAGTAGTGTATTCTCTAGTATAGTCTGCAGCGTGATGATGCTCTGCAGAGCGCCCGTGTAGAACTGGTATCTTACCACTATATAGTCTGCAGCATGAGTGATGATGCTCTGCAGAGCGCCCGTGTAGAACTGGTATCGGACCACTAGATGGTCACTGTATGGCAGCATTATTGCTTATATTGGTGCTTGTATAGTGGTAGTGTACACTTGTCTCTGACAGAAAAAGTAAGTGTATGCCTCTCCTTGATGGTGTGATTAGCGTCCATGTTCCACTTTAATTCTCCTGTTTGTGTGGATAGTGTGGTTTACATATTTAACCCCTTAATGACCGGGCCATTTTGCACGTTAATGACCAAGGATTATTTTTTGTTTTTTCACGGTCGCATTCCAAGAGTCGCAACTTTTTTTTTATTCCATCGACATAGCCGTATAAGGGCTTGTTTTTTGCGGGACGAGTTGTATTTTGTAATTGTACCATTTTTAGATGCTTATAACATATTGATTAACTTTTATTAACTTTATTTTAGGAGAGAATTGAAAATAAGCAGCTATTCCAGCATTAATTTTCACGTTATAAATTTACACCGTTTACTATGCAGCGTAAATAACATGTTAACTTTATTCTATGGGTCGGCACGATTACGGGGATACCAAATATGTAAAGGTTTTATATGTTTTCCTACGTTTGCACAATAAAAACCCTTTTAGAAAAAAATTACTTGTTTTTCCATCGCCGCGTTCCAAGAGCCGTCATTTTTTTATTTTTCCGTCTATGTGGCCATATGTGGGCTTGATTTTTGCGGGCCAATGTGTAGTTATCATTAGTACTATTTTGGGGTACATAGGACTTATAGATTAACTTTTATTTTATTTTTTATTGGGGGAATGGGAGAAAAGAGAGAATTGTGCCGTTGTTTTTTGCGGTGTTTTTGGACGCCGTTCATCCGGCGGTTTAATTAATGTGTTCATTTTATTGGTCAAGTCGTTACGATCGCGGGGATACCATATATGTGTATGTGTGATTTGTTTTGACACTTTTACTGAATAAAACCACTTTTTGGGCAAAAAAAGTAGTTTTATTTGATTTTGACTGTAATTTTTTTTTTTCCACGAACTTTATTTAACTGATTGACATTTGTTTTTTTAAGTCCCACCAGGGGACTTCACTATGCGATCTGCCGATCGCAAATATAATGCTTTGGTTTACTTCGTATACAAAAGCATTATTGCCTGTCAGTGTAAAACTGACAGGCAACCTGTTAGGTCATGCCTCCGGCATCGCCTAACAGGCAGTTGCTGAAGACAGACCTGGGGGTCTTTGTTAGACCCCCGGCTGTCATGGAAACCCGGCGGCTTGTTTGCGGGGGCGCCGATCGGGTGACAGAGGGAGCTCCCTCCCTCTGTCAAACACATTAGATGCCGCTGTCACTATTGACAGCGGCATTTAATGGGTTAAACTGCCGGAATCGGAGCGCGCTTCGATTCCGGCAGTTGCAGCAGGAGCCAGGCTGTGTATAACAGCCGTGCTCCTGCCGCTGATCGCGTGGGTACAGTGACAGTACCCGCGCCATCACAGGACGGATATATCCGTCCTCCTGCGCGAACTAGCAGCTGCTAAGGACGGATATATCCGTCCTTCGGCGTTAAGGAGTTAAGAGAGTTGTGGGGCGAGTGACCAAGGAAAGCAAAATTTACCATGGTGCGCATTGCGTGCCTCTATTTCCCTCCCACAGGATTTAATCCTGGCTCCACCCCTGAGACAGATCAGAGGGGAAGGACTCTTTTTACATCCAGATATGGGTTGGTGAGAAAGTATTGTCCAAAGTGGACATCCCCTTCAGCTGTGTTCATTTTTTCACTTTTAAGCTTGGTCATTTATACCAGAGATATCTACTGCCTTCAGCTTTTGATAACGTGTCAGCCATATTCGCTGGAATTTTACCATTTGCCCCTCACCTTAACTCTCTTAGTTCTTCCTGGCAATCAATCACAGTGAAATAACCCACTTACGTATCTCTCTTTCTATGCTTGTTTGACTCCATGCCTGGGATGAAACCTGTGAAACAGTATGTCATGTAAATGTAAGTTGTATATTTTAAGGTAACATTGTATTTTTGGGTATTTTATCTGTATATATATTTCATTATTGTTATGTATACTAGGTCGGATAAATTCCTGTTTTGTTTGCGTTGCCTCTACGTCATTCCCAGGAAATCTATATTACTAATGTAAACAATTGCCAAATTAGTTTTGTATTGGAAACTCATCCATAAACCTACGACCGCAGCAATACTATCACACTAGTTACTCATTATTGGGGACTACGTATGTTTCCATTATAGAGATTAACTGCAAGGCTCCTTGTCGCTAATGGCTGTGCTAATAGTATAGATAGCCACTAATCTGATTAAATAACCTGGTGTGATGCATATAACCGGACCGTGATCTAAACAAAACCTTTTAGGAAACCCTATCTCGTCTCAGCCTACAATATTTTTCATAAAATGTGATAATGACAAGTAAATTTGTGTGCTGAATATTTCCATTCTGCAGGACCATATACAGTGAATCAAGGAGGTGGTGGGGGAGGGGTTGCATTATAAACAAAAATTCAAAAATACTTCTATGATAAGGACAGTTTCCAATATTAGGGAAATTAATTTAACTTCCTACTGGCTTTTTTGCAGCCTGACAATAGAAACGTGTACGGGGCCCGCAGTCCGATAAATCGGCACACAATGACAAATAGCACATTTGTCAGTCTGCAGAAATTCCTGCTCCTGCAGCAAACAGTCTTGTAGAAGTCTTCAAGGTGTTAATTTCCTCCTGATCCCGTCCATTTTTGATTGGCGGGAGAGCTAACGGGGCAAGCTTCCTTGGAGGGGCAGGATTAACATATCTGGCCTCCTTTCTAACACACAGAGCAGTGACGGAGGGCTTCTGCTGCAGCCAGGTGCCTTACAGTTAGAAAAAAGGTCTAATCTGAGGTTTGCAAGAAGGAAGATAGAATACACATATTGGATACATAACTGATAATTTTTCACTATTTTTATTGCAATATAATACAGGATAGGAGAAGCCCACCATGATCACGCATTTATTTCTTGAAGGTCACTACTATCATTATTATATAAGCTTTTGGATCTCTAGTGTCTCGGTGAGGTATTGTAAAGACCCTGATGGTCCAGAGAAAAAAACATTAAAGGGTTATTCCCAATACAGAATGTGATGACATATCGCTAGGATATACCATCACTTTTTGATAAGTCGGGTTCGGGCCTCTGGGACCACCATCGATCCTCGGAATAAAGAGGTCGTAGCTCTGGTTTAGCACTGTGGCCCCTTTACTGTTTTTCTGTGCTGTTTTTCAAAGGAATGGGGCAAGCTGCAGTTCCCCACACAGACAGCGGTGGGGAGCACCGCTGGATGAGAAAAACTTTGGGTCGTAGAACTAAAACAGACCACTTCCGATAAGAAAGTGATGGCATATTCTAGCGATATGCCATCATTTTCTGTGATGGTAATAAGCCTTTAATTTCCAGGGCATCTTGGTTGTCCAATGGTTTAGCCAGTGGTTTTCGACTAGTGACCTAGAAGAAAATGCAAATTGTGAAAAAAGCCTTGTTGCTACTATGAAGACGGAGTCATCTTCTAAATCTGTAAGCGTTTTTTACCATAGACCAACTGCTGGCATTTCAATTAGAGATGTCAACATGGAGATACCATTAAAGGCCCAGAAACTGGGAACTTCTGGCGTGTTCAGAACGAATGGGTCCTGAAACTGATTTTAATGAAAACCAAAGGGTGTTATGGCAACCTACTGCTAAAATTTTGGGTCTACAGCTAAAAGAAAACCTACAAAGTATAGAGTAAGATGAAGACTTACATCCACAATTTCACAGAAAGTCGCGTTGGGTCCATACTGTAGTTGGCACTGGTGGTTGACATCATATAGCACTCCTGGGGCAATTAATGGAAGCTTAAAATCTTTCTTTGCTGGTAAATCATCAAGGCAAGATCCCCACCCTCGACTGCAGAGCAAGAAGGAAAACAAATCAGAAGAAAGGTCATCAAGCTGGGATTAAAAAGGTTTAAAAAGGGCCCTGTTGAGTCTTTGTCTTTGAGTAAAATTGGCTACAAAGTCAGCACATTTGTAATTTATCTAACTTTTTCAAATGTTGGAAACCATCAGCAAGCATGCTAACTGCTGTTGATGGATATTATTCTTTTGTGTCTCTTTTTAGTCATTTTTGGTAACACATGGATATCTATTGTACATAAGACACTCAACAGACATAGTACATAGTGCAAAAATGCTAGATTTTACATTATCTGTCTATAAAGCCAATGGTAATCAAAGGTGGTGCATGAATTTAGAAGCGATAAATGTGTAATTTGTGGATCCTTGACCCACGGCTGACACAGTGACCTTCTTGTTTATATGGCTGAGATTGATACAGGGGCTGGTAGGCAACATCAGACACAGCTGAATGGATTAGAGCAACCCTGTGTTGGGCCATTGCATTCTGCTGATGGTCACAGGGGGTCTGACCCCCACTAATAACACATTGATGGCTTATGCTACATATAGGCCTACAATGTTTTATGCTTTAAAGCCCCTGTAAAGCTATTCTTCACTTCTTATATAGAGACGCAGATTAAAAAGATAACATGTTGACTGTCTGCTGCCGCCACTAGAGGGAATTTACTGTTATCACCTCGCGCAATTTATAAACAGTATGCAGTAAGCTCCTTAGCTCCGTCTAGTGGTGGCTGCAGGTAGTCAGGATATTGTCCTTTAAATATATGCCTATGTAGGAGATTTGGAGATTTGTATCAGGAAAACAAAGCTCCAATAGCTCTAAAGATATATTTAAAAAATTAATCAACATAGAATTTTGAACATATTAAAAAATGCTATTCAAGGAGGGTCTTTCACAGGCTG
The DNA here is from genome assembly GCF_050947455.1 of Rhinoderma darwinii. NCBI lineage: Eukaryota > Metazoa > Chordata > Amphibia > Anura > Rhinodermatidae > Rhinoderma > Rhinoderma darwinii. The sequence goes on from NC_134687.1 coordinate 616,782,086, forward strand.
CTGTTAGATTATAACAGTACAAAATAAAAGACGTGACTCACTCCAAAAAACGGGTGATATATTCTTTGCTGCAGGGTGACCACGTCAGTGGCGAAGTGTCATAGTGCAGCTGTCGGGACATTATGTATGGTTGTCCTCCAGCTGACTCACAATCGTTCCCTTGTCCATCATGCTGGATTCCAAAGCTGAATGAAAATCACAATTGACATTACATCTTTGCAAAATCCTTAGTCCTTATGCACACTAATGTAAAACAGTTCCGTACAACCTCCTGCTCTGCCGTGTTTATGGGGCCTTTACCATACACAAACATAAATTTGTATAATTAAAAGAATGGCTACTAGAGCCACGTAACAAACAAGGGACAATTAATTCTCTCACTCTGGTACGTTCATTTATAGGTCTGCACAGAAAAACGGGGGGGGGGGGGGAGAATTTCCTCCAGCTCACCTTGTCACAGATATGGTAGTCAGCACACGGATCCTCGTGTCGGCACACGCGAGGGAAACGGCAAAAAAAGAAAGTTGGAACCAGCGCTGAGAGTAGTGAATCTGTTTAAAAACAGGAAACTATTTCCAAGTTTTAATATTACTTTAGTAAAAACAATGAACAGAGAAATAATAGTGACGGGCTTTCAGGGGTCTGAAACGCGTAGGCTACCGCCTATTTTCTCATCACTCTCTGAACTTTGGACATTACCTGCCCGTCACTATTATTTCTCTGTTCATTGTTTTTACTAAAGTAATATTAAAACTTGGAAATAGTTTCCTGTTTTTAAACAGATTCACTACTCTCAGTGCTGGTTCCAACTTTCTTTTTTTGCCACACTATAGGTCCTTAAAGGGTATATCAAAATGTGTCACTTCATTTCTGTTCGACTTTTTCCAGAAAGCCGATGTAGTGGTGTACGGGCTCATAGACTTTATATTGAGCCTGTACACCGCTACATCGATTTCCGGAAAAAGCCGAACAGAAACGAAGCAGCTCAGCGTTCACACGAGCACTTCTGCCACTTCGTTTTAGCGATTGGTGGGCGTCTCAGTGCTCGGACCCCCACCGATCAAAACTTCTGACATGTCACTATGACATATCAGAAGTTTGTTGAACGTTTAGTTACCCTTCAACATAACACCAAATAATAAAATGACTGCATGTTACTGGGTTGTACAGGAGAAGTTGTCAAAATAACTCCTCCCTTCTCTGACATCAGTTCCTGCTCTGCATCTATTGGCTGAAATTGCACCTCACAGACTTCCTGCTTTTCCCGCCCCCTACATGCACACTGTACATTTTACTGGTAATGCTAAGAGCTGTTTGCTTCAAATTTGCCTGAAGTTTTCGTGTAAAGGGATTGTCCAGCGACAGCCCATTACTTTTATAATCTGTTATGACAGGGCATAAAAGTTTGTTTGGTGGGGATCCAACCTCCATTGCCGAGAACAACAAGAGAGCAGGACAAGCATGCTCTTTCCCTTTGTTTAGGGTTGAATGGGAGAATTTGTAAATAACCGAACATGCTCATTTGGCTGTTTCTGACAGCCCCTCGTTCTCGATAACGGTGGGGGTCCCAAAGTTCGGAACCCCACCAAACTTATTTTTATTAAGCGTCTGATAGATATATACAGCATAGACAGTAATAAAACAAACTTACCACGACAATTTGGAAATTAAGGATACTTTAAATTCTGCTTATTAAAAAATATTTTGTAATTAAAATGACAGATTATGTTTTGAATTAGTTACGCTTTTCTATATTAATTTTGATTTAATTCTGAAATTATAGACTACGGGTATTTTATTAGATTATCCCTATTAGTGTCCAAAAATATCTGCTATATTTAAAACTCAATGAAAATAGCCAGAACCTATTTATTAAAATGATTCATTAAAGAACCAATCAGATATCAGGACATATTATAATTTATTGCTATCAATTATTTCTCCCCAGATTTTATAAACATTAGTTAAGAAATAAATTATGGCACAAAAATAGATGGAAAATTTTGAGGCTTCTTGATCTATTTGACCCTGCTTCATATTGACCCTGGCTTGTTCACTACTCTCCTGCTCTGCGTTTGGTACCTCGTACACTCCTGGTTTGACTCGGCTTGTTCACCACTCTTGTTGCTCGCGGTGTTGCCGTGGGCAACTGCCCCTTTTCCCTTGCTTCTGTGTACCCTTGTCTGTTTGTCTGTCGGGCACTTATTGAGCGTAGGGACCGTCGCCCAGTTGTACCCCGTCGCCTAGGGCGGGTCGTTGCAAGTAGGCAGGGACTGAGTGGCGGGTAGATTGGGCTCACTTGTCTGTTTCCTTACCCCGACATTACACTATCTATCTATCTATCTATCTATCTATCTATCTATCTATCTATCTATCTATCTATCTATCTATCTATCTATCATCTATCTCATATCTATCTATCTATCTATCTATCTATCTATCTATCTATCTATCTATCTATCTATCTATCTATCTATCTATCTATCTATCTATCTATCATACATCAGGGAGGAGGTAAAGAGCTACTGAAGGTGCGAGGAATAGATCATGTGGAGCTGAATATAAGAGGTGGAGATCTGATGAAGAAGTTACTAAGATTGGAAAGCAAATGGATCTGGACTGTGAAGACCATGCAGCCGAGAGGCTTAAAGGAATCGCATGGGTACGCTTCGTTTCTCTGATCACTGTGTATGTGTTTGTGTGGCATCATTTTTTAATTTTGTAATGTAATAATGTTTTTGTGATTTTAACATACGTTCTTCCTTCTTCCTAGTTCATCAGACATAGACGTTTATGAAATATCATTGATATTCAGAGATGCATCAACTTTGCAATAAAAGAAATTAAACTATATTAAAATGATATGTTATACTGATCTGTATAAACAAGTTTTTTCAACTACTTATTTGCTAATCCCTATGGTAGTATATATATGGCAGCGGAAAATAATGAAATGCACAGACTTTTAACAAATAACTTTTAAATTCAATGAACTTGTTGCACTATTGCACTTTAGTCACTTAAATGTACTTTTATGTATTCCTAATGTTGCCACTAATTTGTTATATATTTTTTCAATATTCTTTCACATGACTATATGTGCATATGATCTGCGTACGTATATACTTGTATATAATTTTTTATCACCATATAGTATTTATTTATTTTTCTAATCATTTTGCACATAATATATTACCATGATGATGTAGATTAACACATGTGTTTCTCATATGTGTATGAATAGCACGTGTATATGTATGTATATATTTTCTTATAATATACAGTATTTATTTATTTATTTATTTACTTATTCACAACGTCACATATATATATAAAATATATTTTTTATGCACATTATACTTTATGTGAATATGGACTATTTCCATATTTATTTATTATTATTACTTTGTGTACCATATATAAAAACCTTTGTTCAATATAAAGTAATGTGTCTAATATAATCTATTATATATTTCTTTTAATGTTCTGTGCCGAGTATCCAAATTATTTTCCTTGTGTCAAACATAAAGTACTCATCATGTATCACATGATGCCCACACCATGTGAGGATTGTCTATCGACAAACGCGGACATGACGCCAACAGTTGAGTGAGGTAAATATCTGGTGCATTACTTTCACCTGGCCAATCGGCCCCTGATTGGTCTCTATGTAAGATAAATAGGAAGGATATACTTGTAGGTGCCACCCCCAGACGAAGGCGGAAGCCGAAACGCGTTGGGGCCGGTCGCCATTCTTTGAGTCTCAGCCACATGGGTTAGTACTGTGTTACCTATCGTTCGTTGTTCTTATTGCTCGGGATCAATATATACAAATTGCATTTAGCATTCACATATGTATGAGTAAATCTTTGGATATAATACTCTTTATTGGTCCTTTTGTAACCCAATCTTTAGTGCATGTTACAAACATCCTTCTTATTTATCCTTAAACAGCAGAATACATTATTTGTAGCCAGTATACCTAACTACATTTATACTATGCTATATGCATTTGTTTTGAGGTGTATTCCAATAAGCTCATATTCACATGACTCCACTTGTTGAATATTTGACTCTTGTTTGGCAGCCATGCTTTTATTTGTGATTCATTTTTAGAAACATATATTTGTAACCAGTATAATATTGTTGTGTAATAAAAAGATTATATATATATATATATATATATATATATATATATATATATATATATATATTTTGACTTATAGACTCCATGGTCCTTTCTTGTTTGGTCTAATATGTATTGGGAGTACAGTCGCGTTACAAGGGAGGATGTATTTTGCAAGATGATGCAGTATGTATGCCCTGTGTATAGGATTTATTATTATTTCTATCTATCTATCTATCTATCTATCTATCTATCTATCTATCTATCTATCTATCTATCTATCTATCTATCTATCTATCTATCTATCTATCTCATATCTATCTGTCTATCTCATATCTATCTATCTATCTCATATCTATCTATCTATCTATCTATCTATCTATCTATCTATCTATCTATCTATCTATCTATCTATCTATCTATCTATCTATCTATCTATCTATCTATCTATCTATCTATCTATCTATCTATCTAACTCATATCTATATCTATCTATCTATCTATCTATCTATCTATCTATCTATCTATCTATCTATCTATCTATCTATCTATCTATCTATCTATCTATCTATCTATCTATCTATCTATCTATCTATCTATCTAATATCTATCATCGACTCATCTCATGTATATCTATCTGCACAAAAACCCTTTACATTTTTTCTTGAACTTTAAACACAATTTTACAGTTTACATATAGAATCTAAATAAAAAGTAAAAAAAAAAAAAGCATTACTTAAGTTGTAGTGATTTAAAGGAGATGTCCGAGAATTTAAGAAATTTGTAAAAATGTAAAAAAAAAACAATCATTACTCTTTGTGAAACTTTCTAATTACTTTTTATTAAAAATTATTTTTATTTTTTGAGATACAGCGGCTTTATATCCTGTATACAGAGCAGTTGTATCTAGCACTGAAACCTGTATCCGTCAGATCCGCGGACCTGACGGGTTCAGTGACAGTGGGTCCTGGTTGTGTCTCTGGACAGAAAAGCAAATTGTGACCCTGGGTAGTCAGCAGGTGCAATATATATAGTCAAAAGAAGGAATGCCTGCAGGCAAACAGAACCCTTTTCCTGACTACCCAATTTAGGAATAGAAAATAAATTGTTAAAACTTTTACATTTTTATTAGGCTACGTATAGCAAGAAACAGACCACAAGTAACAGTGAAGGGGCTAGCCCCGTGTACCCCTGAGGACGCTACTAGGTAGCGAAACATGTCGGGGGGGCTCTAATTGTTGTTTTTAATTCCTGCCTTAGCCGATCACACTGCTTTGAGTATCCGGGCATAGCCTGGGACCATATAGCATTGCTTCGTGACTGTCCTGCTGTTGTCAGTCAGCATTTACCCTTGGCTGTTGCACATCATGCTGGGCTCCGCCAGCTGTTGAATCCACTTCACATCGGCATTTGGCAGTGATAATTTTAAACCATATATGTGGTCTGTTTCTTGCTATACGTAGCCTAATAAAAATGTAAAAGTGTTAACAATTTATTTTCTATTCCTAAATTGGGTAGTCAGGAAAAGGGTTCTGTTTGCCTGCAGGCATTCCTTCTTTTGACTGGTTGTGTCTCTGACCCGCAGAATCCACCTGTTATCGATCACATCTAACTTATGAACTCAGATATGATCAGTACCAGCTCGATCCTGCGTGTCAGAGACGGGGATGTTATTTAACCCTTCACTGTTACTTATCGCTGCTAGCCATCTTCCAGGGACATAGCAGCATAATCTTACCTGTGTCCAATCTCATGAGCAATGGTAAATGCCATGGGAAGACCAGAGTCTTCATTGATGTTGCAGCTTCTGAATGGCTGACACATGCCTGACAGATGAGACAAGCCGAGTGTTTCACAAGGGCTGTTTCTACCTGCGCAAATATCCTTTCTGAAAGAAAAAAATAATAAATATACCGCTTTGTATAATATGGGTTTCTCAGGCAGAGATTGTGAATTTGCTGCCTAAATATTCTTTTTTCCAAAGCCAGGGATAAATCAGGAGGGAAAAGAGGTAACGAAAATGTTGGATCCAATTCCAGTTTTTGAAAAAGCAGCTACGCTCCATCACAACCAGCATGGAACCCAGTCTAAAACTCTATAGGAGATAGCTGCTCCTGTCACCTTCTGCCATGCTCTGTACTATCTCATACGTATCTTATAATACGTTCCAGTCACACCGCTTTTTTTTTTTTTTTTTTTTTAAATAATATTTATTTATGGTTTTTTTCTTTGTGTCGTTATTTATTTAACTGTAATTATTTTTAACATTTATTTTACGTCTATAAAATAGCTGTGCATGTAAAATGCTCAGGCATCTGTTAGGCTTCGTTCACATCTGCGTCAGGGCTCCATTCTGGCGTTCCGTCTGAGCTTCCCGTCAAAACGGAACCCTGATTGAAACAAATGGAAACCATAGTTTTCCGTTCGCATCACCATTGATTCTAATGGTGACGGATCCGATGTAAATGGTTTCTGTTTGTCTCATTTGTGCAATGGTTCCATATGGATTACTGTACTTTAGAGTTTGACCGCGTGGGCAGGGCTTCTGTACATGTACATCCATATGTGTTAAGGGGTTAATGACAAATTGTGCAACTAAATAGAGAATATATTATTGAACTTGAGTACTAAATGCCTGTATATCTTTGTATTGGGGCATGAACTATAGGCACCCAAGTATTTTTCTTAATATACACTACTGTTCAAAAGTTTAGGGTCACTTAGAAATTTCCTTATTTTTGAAAGAAAAGCACAGTTCTTTTCAATGAAGATGACATTAAATGAATTAGAAATACACTCTATACATTGTTAATGTGCTAAATGACTATTCTAGCTGCAAACGTCTGGTTTTTAATGCGATATCTACATAGGTGTATAGAGGCCCATTTCCAGCAACCATCACTCCAGTGTTCTAATGGTTCATTGTGTTTGCTAACTGTGTTAGAAGGCTAATGGATGATTAGAAAACATTTGAAAACCCTTGTGCAATTATGTTAGCACCGCTGTAAACAGTTTTGCTGTTTAGAGGAGCTATAAAACTGACCTTCCTTTGAGCTAGTTGAGAATCTGGAGCATTACATTTGTGGGTTCGATTAAACTCTCCAAATGGCTAGAAAAAGAGAGCTTTCATGTGAAACTCGACAGTCTATTCTTGTTCTTAGAAATTAAGGCTATTCTATGCGAGAAATTGCCAAGAAACTGAAGATTTCCTACAACGGTGTGTACTACTCCCTTCAGAGGACAGCACACACAGGCTCTAACCAGAGTAGAAAGAGAAGTGGGAGGCCCCGCTGCACAACTGAGCAACAAGACAAGTACATTAGAGTCTCTAGTTTGAGAAATAGACGCCTCACAGGTCCTCAACTGGCAGCTTCATTAAATAGTACCCGCAAAACGCCAGTGTCAACGTCTACATTGAAGAGGCGACTCCGGGATGCTGGCCTTCAGGGCAGAGTGGCAAAGAAAAATCCATATCTGAGACTGGCTAATAAAAGGAAAAGATTAATATGGGCAAAAGCACACAGACATTGGACAGAGGAAGATTGGAAAAAAGTGTTATGGACAGACGAATCGAAGTTTGAGGTGTTTGGATCACACAGAAGAACATTTGTGAGATGCAGAACAACTGAAAAGATGCTGGAAGAGTGCCTGACGCCATCTGTCAAGCATGGTGGAGGTAATGTGGCGGTTTGGGGTTGCTTTGGTGCTGGTAAAGTGGGAGATTTGTACAAGGTAAAAGGGATTTTGAATAAGGAAGGCTATCACTCCATTTTGCAACGCCATGCCATACCCTGTGGACAGCCCTTGATTGGAGCCAATTTCATCCTACAAAAGGACAATGACCCAAAGCACACCTCCAAATTATGCAAGAACTATTTAGGGAAGAAGCAGGCAGCTGGTATTCTATCTGTAACGGAGTGGCCAGCGCACTCACCAGATCTCAAGCCTATAGAGCTGTTGTGGGAGCAGCTTGACCGTATGGTACGCAAGAAGTGCCCATCAAGCCAATCCAACTTGTGGGAGGGGCTTCTGGAAGCATGGGATGAAATGTCTCCCGATTACCTGAGCAAATTAACAGCTAGAATGCCAAAGGTCTGCAATGCTGGAATTGCTGCAAATGGAGCATTCCAAGACGAAAGCAAAGTTTGAAGGAGAAAATTATTATTTCAAATAAAAATCATGATTTCTAACCTTGTCAATGTCTTGACTATATTTTCTAGTCATTTTGCAACTCATTTGATAAATATAAGTGTGAGTTTTCATGGAAAACACAAAATTGTCTGGGTGACCCCAAACTTTTGAACGGTAGTGTATGTTATTAGGGCTGAGTGACATCTTCCTCATCTTCCAGCAGTTCCCCTTTCCCCGTCTGCAGGGTTTATGTACACTACCATTCAAAAGTTTGGGGTCACCCAGACAATTTAGTGTTTTCCATGAAAACTCACACTTATATTTATCAAATGAGTTGCAAAATGACTAGAAAATATAGTCAAGACATTGACAAGGTTAGAAATCATGATTTTTATTTGAAATAATAATTTTCTCCTTCAAACTTTGCTTTGGTCTTGGAATGCTCCATTTGCAGCAATTCCAGCATTGCAGACCTTTGGCATTCTAGCTGTTAATTTGCTGAGGTAATCGGGAGAAATTTCACCCCATGCTTCCAGAAGCCCCTCCCACAAGTTGGATTGGCTAGATGGGCACTTCTTGCGTACCATACGGTCAAGCTGCTCCCACAACAGCTCTATGGGGTTGAGATCTGGTGACTGCGCTGGCCACTCCATTACAGATAGAATACCAGCTGCCTGCTTCTTCCCTAAATAGTTCTTGCATAATTTGGAGGTGTGCTTTGGGTCATTGTCCTGTTGTAGGATGAAATTGGCTCCAATCAAGCGCTGTCCACAGGGTATGGCATGGCGTTGCAAAATGGAGTGATAGCCTTCCTTAGTCAAAATCCCTTTTACCTTGTACAAATCTCCCACTTTACCAGCACCAAAGCAACCCCAGACCATCACATTACCTCCACCATGCTTGACAGATGGCGTCAGGCACTCTTCCAGCATCTTTTCAGTTGTTCTGCGTCTCACAAATGTTCTTCTGTGTGATCCAAACACCTCAAACTTTGATTCGTCTGTCCATAACACTTTTTTACAATCTTCCTCTGTCCAATGTCTGTGTGCTTTTGCCCATATTAATCTTTTCCTTTTATTAGCCAGTCTCAGATATGGCTTTTTCTTTGCCACTCTGCCCTGAAGGCCAGCATCCCGGAGTCGCCTCTTCACTGTAGACGTTGACACTGGCGTTTTGTGGGTACTATTTAATGAAGCTGCCAGTTGAGGACCTGTGAGGCGTCTATTTCTCAAACTAGAGACTCTAATGTACGTGTCTTGTTGATCAGTTGTGCAGCGGGGCCTCCAACTTCTCTTTCCACTCTGGTTTGAGCCTGTTTGTGCTGTCCTCTGAAGGGAGTAGTACACACCGTTGTAGGAAATCTTCAGTTTCTTGGCAATTTCTCGCATGGAATAGCCTTCATTTCTAAGAACAAGAATAGACTGTCGAGTTTCACATGAAAGCTCTCTTTTTCTAGCCATTTTGAGAGTTTATTCGAACCCACAAATGTAATGCTCCAGATTCTCAACTAGCTCAAAGGAAGGTCAGTTTTATAGCTCCTCTAAACAGCAAAACTGTTTACAGCGGTGCTAACATAATTGCACAAGGGTTTTCAAGTGTTTTCTAATCAACCATTAGCCTTCTAACACAGTTAGCAAACACAATGTACCATTAGAACACTGGAGTGATGGTTGCTTGAAATGGGCCTCTATACACCTATGTAGATATTGCATTAAAAACCAGACGTTTGCAGCTAGAATAGTCATTTAGCACATTAACAATGTATAGAGTGTATTTCTGATTAATTTAATGTTATCTTCATTGAAAAAAACTGTGCTTTTCTTGCAAAAATAAGGACATTTCTAAGTGACCCTAAACTTTCGAACGGTAGTGTAGATTTTCAGAAACCTTCTCAGTCACCCACAAAAATCTGTCTGGTGCAAAACAGTAAATAGAAGAAATAGAGGAGGGGAGGAGGGGGATGAAGCTGCAGTCCCTCCATCCCAGTGGTTAAAGGGATTGTCTCATGGAGATCACCTGACTACATGACCAACCATGTAATATATGGATGGCCCAGGTTACCTCAGAGCGAGAGCTGTTCTTTGTAAAGCATGGAGAGTGAACATATGCATTTACAGAAACCAGCAAATGATAAACACCTAAAATCTGCCGACTAGACACAATTTCTGGCTGCACACCATCAACTAGGCATCTACAGCTAACTGAGGAGGGATTGGATATATTTTTTTTAATAACAAATGTGCTTTAAAGGGTTTGTTTCATCAGAGACAACGTCTTTCAGAATGTGGCTCCTGGGCCAATCAGCTGATTGCCCGGTTCCCGCTCCCGGCATCACCGGAATGCCTGCCAATTTCTTTGCGACAGCCACTGTAGGGGAAATGTAGTATTAAATGGTGGCCACTCAAATGAATGGTCGTCCTTGTAAAACAAGAATAACTCAATTCGGCGACTCGTTCAAAGCGACTCTCCGTTCTGGCTCATAAAATGGGGTCCAGAGCAGACGGACCCCCTCTATGATGTCCATATGCCGTAATAGGGCATATGGACAGAGGTTGTCTTCATGAGACAAACCCTTTAAGTTTTCAGCCCAGTTTTATACATATTGCTTCCAATAATTACTTCAGAAAAAGGGCTTGAATAAAAGAGAAAATATGGAACTCTTTTGTATCCATCGCCGCTTTTATGAATTCAAAGCCCCTGCAAGTGCTCAGTAGTTTACAAAAGCCTGATTAACTTATCAGTCATTTCTCATTAAATGTTAAAGCATTACACGCTGGGTGTACCAACTACTGAGCAGACGACCAGCATGAACACAGCGATTAGTAGGAACGGCTTTATTGATCATCAAGGTGATACATAGGGATGTATTAATCCGAAGCAAGGATAACTGTAAGGCCCAGTTCACACAGAGTTTTTTTTACACTGATTTAGACGCAGAAACCACGGCGGAATCAGCGCCAAAAAACATCCAAAACTGCCTCCCTTTTTGTTATTCTTCTGCGGCGGTTTTTAGCCGCTCGCGGTAAGAAATAGCGGCATGCTCTTTTCTGCCTCCAGCTTTATAATACAGTTATTACCTTTCATTGTAACCCTTTCCTATCAGGATAATAAGGCGACTACTGACCCTACTCTCCATGTACACAGCACAAGCTGAGACGTGATCTCTACAAAACAGGATGTATCCGTGTATTGTGAGGGCTACGTGACCAGAGTAAAAACTTTAATATTTACCCCCTTTTTTTTTTTTCATACAGACAGGGACATATACAAAAAAAACACCACCAAATATGAAAAATATGCTCAAAGGTATTTTTCCGCTAGACATTTATGGGATATCCACAGGACAGCTTGTGGCACCACGTCTCGGAGCTACCATTAGGGGGCAGCTTGCTGCATATGCGCATATAATGCTCCCATTGACTTTAAAAGAAAGTGGCTCCTGGGGCAATAAGCTGGTCGCCCCGTTCCCGCTCACAGCACCCTCGGCAAATACCTGATTTTGTTGGGGGAATCTGTGGCCAGCTGTTGCAGGGGAAATGTGGTGTTAAATGGCGGCCATTCAGATCAATAGCTGTCCCTGTAATACAAGGACGGCTAGAGTATGAAAGAACAGTAGCTGCTGGTATAGAGTGGCTCTCTGTTCTGGCTCATAAAAGGACCCCCTCTTTGATGTCCATTTGCCTTAATAAAACATATTGACAGGTGCTGTCCTCATGCGACAACCCTTTTAATGGGAGCTATATCAATATCTATGTGGTGAGCTCCCCCTAGTGGTGGCTACAGTACGGCAGAATTTCATTTGTCAATTCTATGGCTCTGTACTTTTAATAACAGAAAATTAAGTACAGAGTTTGGGGTATATTTACAGAGTTTCTGATCTATTTTGGCACTGTTTGTGAGGGGTCACTCTACTGGCACTATTTATTAGGGGGTGCAAAGCCCATGGCATCGTAAGCCTCTCTAAAAATGATTGTAAAAATTAGACATTATGAGTTAAAGCATCCCTGGTATCTCTGGGAAAAAAATGGCTTATGGGTCCCATAATTGCATCCATTTTCACCGTATTAGAGGAATTCCTTGGAATCCTTACTGAGAGCACAGATTACTTATTCAGCAAATAGAAAGGTATTTTCAAAACATAGAAAGTAATTAACTGAGCTTGTTGGTCGATCAACTTGTCTTCCACTGTCCGTATAGATTTACAGCATGAATAACCATGGAAAGTGTAGGATCAGTGAGATTAAACCCGAAAAATTAGAATGAGTGCAGCTTACGTGAAACGGCTCACCCTGATTGACTTCTCTCCCTGATTGATCTGGATCACATATAAAGAAAATCAAACATACTATGAACTAATTAGGATGTAATGCTTGGTTGAATGTTGTTATTATTACACCATTTACTTATCACCTTTATTTATCCAAAATTAAGAAAAATACAAAAACAAATTCGAAAACTATTGGATAGATAGACAATTAGATATATAGATAGATAGATAGATAGATAGATAGATAGATAGATAGATAGATAGATAGATAGATAGATAGATAGATGATAGATAGATATGAGAGAGATAGATAGATAGATAGATAGATAGATAGATAGATAGATAGATAGATAGATAGATAGATAGATAGATAGGATAGTGTAACGTCCGTGGTCGCTGACCACGAACTCCTTCCATCCAGTTGACGCCCTTCTCTCCAGAGATGTCTGCACATATGGCCATCCTGTTCCACAGTGACCACCAGGGTGCGCTCACGAGCTCAGTCCAGGCTTAAGAAGCCAAAGTGCACGCAGGTGGGAGATTGAGCTGATTGCTCCCAGAGCACCCTTGGCTATAAGAAGGTATGTGCCCCTCCCTGCAATGTCTGAGCATTGTTTGTCGTATCCAAAGTTTGTCTATGCAAATGGTCTCCTAGTGTTTTCCAGTTCCCAGTGTTCCCCGTACTTGTATCCTGTATCCTGTGCTATCCTGGTAAGTGCCGTGCTGAGCTGTAGTCGTACTGTGCTGTATTCCACGCCTGTCCTGCTACTCCATGCCTGGCGTCTACCTGCCGCCTAGTTCTAGCCGAGCCTGCCTTGCTACTGTCCGAGCTGCCACAGGTACCCTATACGAACTATAGACTGTTACCTGCGCCCTGTTGGCCAGCAGCCATACCGCCAAGGTAGTACGGCCCAGTTCGTCCACGGACCCAAAGTGACAGATAGATAGATGATAGATAGATAGATAGATAGATAGATAGATAGATAGATAGATAGATAGATAGATAGATAGATAGATAGATAGATAGATAGATAGATAGATAGATAGATATATTAGATAGATTAGATAGATAGATAGATAGATAGATAGATAGATAGATAGATAGATAGATAGATAGATAGATAGATAGATAGATAGATAGATGATAGATAGATATGAGATAGATAGATAGATAGATAGATAGATAGATAGATAGATAGATAGATAGATAGATAGTGTAACTTCCGTGGTCGCTGACCACGAACTCCTTCCATCCAGTTGACGCCCTTCTCTCCAGAGATGTCTGCACATATGACCATCCTGTTCCACAGTGACCACCAGGGTGCGCTCACGAGCTCAGTCCAGGCTTAAGAAGCCAAAGTGCACGCAGGTGGGAGATTGAGCTGATTGCTCCCAGAGCACCTTTGGCTATACGAAGGTATGTGCCCCTCCCTGCAATGTCTGAGTGTTGTTTGTCGTATCCAAAGTTTGTCTATGCAAATGGTCTCCTAGTGTTTTCCAGTTCCCAGTGTTCCCCGTACCTGTATCCTGTATCCTGTGCTATCCTGGTAAGTGCCGTGCTGAGCTGTAGTCGTGCTGTGCTGTATTCCACGCCTGTCCTGCTACTCCATGCTTGGCGTCTACCTGCCGCCTAGTCCTAGCCGAGCCTGCCTTGCTACTGTCCGAGCTGCCACAGGTACCCTATGCGAATTATAGACTGTTACCTGCGCCCTGTTGGCCAGCAGCCATACCGCCAAGGCAGTAGGCCCAGTTGGTCCACAAACCCAAAGTGACAGATAGATAGATGATAAATAGATATATTAGATAGATTAGATAGATAGTCTAATGATAGGGGTAGGGAAACGGACAAGTGAGCCCTAATCTACCCGCCACTCTGTCCCTGCCTACTTGCAACGACCCACCCACAACTGGGCGGCGGTCCCTACGCTCAGTAAGTGCACGAGACAAACAGACAAGGGTACACAAAGCTAAGGGAAATGGGGCAGTTGCCCACGGCAACACCGTGAGCAACAAGAGAGGTGAACGAGCCGAGTCAAACCAGGAGTGTACGAGGTACCAAACGCAGAGCAGGAGAGTAGTCAGTAAGCCAGGGTCAGTATGGAGCAGGATCAAATAGTCAGAAGCTGTAGCTGGGCCAGGAAACCACACGAGAAGAATCACAAGCAAAGGAGGAACAGGAAAGGCAGGTATAAATAGACCGAGGGCGGGAGCTAGCTGAGTCTGGACAGGCTGCGATAGGCTCTCCCACTCCTAAGCCTGCCAGCCTGAGTGGTGGAAGCTGGAGTCAGTCTCAGAGACATAGACTCAGGTGCCGACTGATTACCTATGGGCGTTAACCCCGAAGCTGTGCCTGGCAGATCCTTTACAGTACCCCCCTTTTATGAGGGGCCACCGGACCCTTTCTAAGTGGACCTGGTTTATTGGGGAAACGAAGGTGGAACTTCCTGACCAATACCCCAGCGTGAACATCCCGGGCGGGTACCCAAGTCCTCTCCTCAGGCCCGTATCCTCTCCAATGGACCAGGTACTGGAGGGAGCCTTGGACCATCTTGCTGTCCACAATCTTGGCCACCTCGAATTCCACCCCCTCAGGGGTGAGAACGGGAACAGGAGGTCTCCTCGAGGGAGCCAAGGACGGGGAGCAGCGTTTAAGGAGGGAGGCATCAAACACGTTGTGTATTCGAAAAGATGGGTGCAACTCCAGTCGAAAGGAGACAGGATTGAGGACTTCAATGACCTTATACAACCCAATAAACCAGGGAGCAAATTTCTTGGACGGGACCTTAAGGCGCAAGTTCCTAGACGATAACCACACCAGATCCCCGACCATAAACAAGGGGTTAGCAGAACGTCTTCTATCAGCCTGAGTTTTTTGTACGCTCTGGGACGCCTCTAGGTTCTTCTGAACCTGGGCCCAGACTGGGCACAGTTCCCGATGAACGACCTCTACCTCGGGATTGTTGGAACTACCAGGTGAAACGGAGGAGAACCGTGGATTAAACCCAAAATTACAGAAAAAGGGGGAGACCCCTGACGAGTTACTGACCCGGTTATTAAGGGAAAATTCGGCGAGGGGAATGAATGAGACCCAATCAAATTGACAGTCAGAGATAAAACACCTTAAATATTGTTCTAGAGATTGATTAGTCCTCTCGGTTTGGCCATTAGTTTCAGGATGGAAGGCAGAGGAGAAGGACAGATCAATCTCCAACTTTTTACAGAAGGCTCTCCAAAACAATGAAACAAATTGTCCGAAACAATATTGACAGGGACCCCATGGAGACGCAGGATGTGTTTGACAAACAAGGTAGCTAACGTCTTGGCATTGGGTAGTTTCTTGAGGGGCACAAAGTGACACATCTTACTGAAGCGGTCTACTACAACCCACACCACCGACTTGCCTTGAGATGGAGGCAAATCGGTGATAAAATCCATGGAGATATGGGTCCAAGGTCTCTGGGGAATGGGCAAAGAACGTAGTAAGCCCGCTGGTCGGGACCTGGGAGTCTTGGACCTAGCACAAACCTCACAAGCGGCGACGTAGGCCTTAACGTCTTTAGGCAACCCAGGCCACCAATAGTTTCTGACAATGAGGTGTTTGGTACCCAGGACGCCTGGATGACCAGATAGTGCGGAGTCATGATTTTCCCTAAGTACCCTTAGCCGGAATTGCAGGGGAACAAACAGCTTGTCCTCAGGAAGGTTCCCGGGAGCTGAACCTTGATCAGCCGCAATTTCTGAGACTAAATCAGAATCAATAGAAGAAATTATTATACCAGGAGGCAGAATACAAGCAGGATCTTCCTCCGAAGGGGGGCTGGCCATGAAGCTACGCGACAGTGCATCGGCCTTAATATTTTTAGACCCAGCCCTATAGGTAACCAAAAAGTTGAATCTGGTAAAAAATAGCGCCCATCGAGCTTGTCTCGGGTTTAGCCTCCGTGCAGATTCTAGGATAACCAGATTCTTGTGGTCGGTAAGGACCGTTACCTGGTGCCTAGCCCCCTCCAGGAAGTGGCGCCACTCTTCAAATGCCCATTTAATGGCTAAGAGTTCGCGGTTGCCAATATCATAGTTACTCTCAGTGGGCAAAAACTTCCTGGAGAAGTAGGCACAGGGACGGAGATGGGTGAGGCACCTGGTACTCTGGGACAAGACAGCCCCCACTCCCACCTCGGATGCGTCAACTTCCACGATAAATGGCTCCATTTGGTTGAGCTGAACCAGCACCGGGGCCGAGATAAAGCACTTCTTAAGGACCTCAAAAGCCTGGACAGCCTCAGGAGGCCAGTGGAGGAGATCAGCACCTTTGCGAGTGAGGTCCGTAAGAGGCTTAGCGATGACTGAGAAGTTAGCAATAAATCTCCTGTAATAATTAGCGAACCCCAAGAAACACTGTAACGCCTTCAGGGAGGCAGGTTGGACCCATTCCGCCACAGCCTGGACCTTGGCGGGGTCCATGCGGAATTCATGAGGAGTGAGGATTTGACCCAAAAATGGTATCTCCTGTACCCCAAACACACATTTTTCGGTTTTCGCAAACAGTTTGTTTCCCGAAGGACCTGGAGCACCTTCCTGACATGCTCAATGTGGGAGGACAAGTCCTTGGAAAACACCAGTATGTCATCAAGGTACACTACAAGAAATTCCCCCAGGTAATCCCTTAAAATGTAATTTATGAAATTCTGGAAGACCGCAGGAGCATTACACAACCCAAAAGGCATGACGAGGTATTCGAAATGACCTTCGGGCGTGTTAAACGCAGTCTTCCACTCATCCCCCTCTTTGATGCGGATAAAGTTATACGCCCCCCGTAGATCAAACTTAGAGAACCATTGGGCCCTCTGAACCTGATTAAAGAGATCAGGAATCAAAGGAAGGGGATACTGGTTCCTTACAGTGACCTTATTCAAGTTACGGTAGTCAATGCATGGCCTAAGACCACCATCCTTCTTCCCCACGAAGAAGAAGCCAGCACCTACCGGAGAAGTAGAGGGGCGAATGTAACCCTTGGCCAGGCATGTGTAAAGTAACCATTAGCAAGAGGAGTGGAGTCGATACCCACTACCGGGACAGGTTTAGGCAAATCAATCAAAGGCATAGCTAGAGACATAGCAAATTCCACAGACATGATATTAGCAGAAGACCCTGAATCCACGAAGGCACTGCCGGTAGCAGACCTACCACCAAAAGAGACCTGAAAGGGAAGCAAGATTTTATTACGTTTCATATTTACGGGAAATACCTGTGCGCCCAAGTGACCTCCCCGATGATCACTTAGGCGCGGAAGTTTTCCGGCTGCTTATTCTTACACCTAGGACAAGTGTTCACTTGATGCTTGTCATCCCCACAATAGAAGCAGAGACCATTCTTCCTGCGGAACTCTCTACGTTGTCGGGGGGACACGGAGGCCCCGAGTTGCATAGGTACCTCCGAGTCTTCCGTGCAAGAGCGAAGAAACGGGACCTCGGAAGGCATCATGGGGGAGTCAGAGGGGAAACCACAAAAACGTTCAAGTTGTCGTTCCCTGAGACGTCGGTCAAGTCGTACTGCTAAAGCCATAACCTGGTCTAGGGAGTCAGAAGAGGGATAGCTAACTAGCAGGTCTTTCAGGGCGTTCGACAGACCCAACCTAAACTGGCACCTTAAGGCAGGGTCATTCCACCGAGAAGCTATGCACCACTTCCTAAAGTCAGAACAATACTCCTCAACAGGTCTCTTACCCTGACGTAAGGTCACCAGCTGACTCTCGGCAAAGGCAGTCCTGTCAGTCTCATCATAAATGAGTCCGAGAGCAGAAAAGAAACGATCAACGGAGGAAAGTTCAGGGGCGTCAGGAGCCAAGGAGAAGGCCTACTCTTGGGGCCCTTCCTGGAGCCGGGACATAATTATACCCACCCGCTGGCTCTCAGAACCTGAGGAGTGAGGCTTTAAGCCAAAGTAGAGCCTACAACTCTCCCAAAAGGAGAGAAAAGTCCTCCGGTCCCCTGAGAACCGGTCAGGCAACTTGAGGTGGGGTTCAAGAGGTGAGGTGAGGGGCACTACCATGGTAGCGTCAGGCTGCTTGACCCTCTGAGCCAGGGCCTGGACCTGTAGGGAGAGACCCTGCATTTGCTGGGCCAGGGTCTCAAGGGGGTCCATAGTAGAGACAGGGACCAGGGTAGACTAGGTAATGGGCTTGTGATTATGTAATGATAGGGGTAGGGAAACGGACAAGTGAGCCCTAATCTACCCGACACTCTGTCCCTGCCTACTTGCAACGACCCGCCCTAGGCGACGGGGTACAACTGGGCGGCGGTCCCTACGCTCAGTAAGTGCACGAGACAAACAGACAAGGGTACACAAAGCTAAGGGAAATGGGGCAGTTGCCCACGGCAACACCGTGAGCAACAAGAGAGGTGAACGAGCCGAGTCAAACCAGGAGTGTACGAGGTACCAAACGCAGAGCAGGAGAGTAGTCAGTAAGCCAGGGTCAGTATGGAGCAGGATCAAATATTTAGAAGCTGTAGCTGGGCCAGGAAACCACACGAGAAGAATCACAAGCAAAGGAGGAACAGGAAAGGCAGGTATAAATAGACCGAGGGCGGGAGCTAGCTGAGTCTGGCCAGGCTGCGATAGGCTCTCCCACTCCTAAGCCTGCCAGCCTGAGTGGTGGAAGCTGGAGTCAGTCTCAGAGACATAGACTCAAGTGCCGACTGATTACCTATGGGCGTTAACCCCGAAGCTGTGCCTGGCAGATCCTTTACAGATAGATGATAGATAGATAGATAGATAGATAGATAGATAGATAGATAGATAGATAGATAGATAGATAGATAGATAGATAGATAGATAGATAGATAGATAGATAGATAGATAGATAAATAGATAGATAGGCAGGCAGGCAGGCAGGCAGGCAGACAGACAGACAGACAGACAGACAGACAGACAGACAGACAGACAGACAGACAGATAGATAGATAGATAGATAGATAGATAGATAGATAGATAGATAGATAGATAGATAGATAGATAGATAGATAAATAGATAGATAGACAATCCAAGGGTCTAGAAGCACTGGTCACAGTAATTGGGTGCAGATCCCAGGGATTTGATTATCATCCCCAAACTTGTAAAGAAACACAAAATAGGCTATATACACTATATACAGGGGTGGGTTACCTGTGGGGCACTAGCTACAGGGTAGCTATATGTAGGGCACTGTCTACAGGGGTGGGCTATATGTGGGACACTATGTACAGGGGGAGCTATATGTGAGACTATCTACAGAGGTGAGCTATACGTGGAGCATTGTCTATAGGGGAAGCTATATGTAGGGCAGCACGTGGCTCAGTGGTTAGCACTATTGCCTTGCAGCTCTGGAGTCCATATGTGGGCACTATCTACAGAGGATTGTATGTGGGACACTATCTACAGGGGCTTCTATGTAGGGCACTATCTACATAGGCTCACTGGGGGGGTCACTATCTACAGGGGGATATGGGGGCACTATCTACAGGGGGCACGGTGTGTGTGTGTGTGTGTGTGTGTGTGTGTGTGTGTGTGTGTGTATGTGTGTGTGTGTGTGTGTGTGTGTGTGTGTGTGTGACAGTGTATGGTACTATTATAATCAGGGACACAGTGTATGGCTCTTTATTATATTTAGAGATGTTGAGAATTTTAACTTTGTTTATAGGTGCAGAAATGTTTTACTAGTGAGAAGCTGAAGACATCTGAGCGGAAAACTGCAGAAATGGGTCATGGCCGGTAGAAATCCATCATAGACGTCTGGACCGGAGGGAGAAGAAAAGAACTAGAATCTGAGACGTCACCGGTGAGTCACTTAATGTAAATGTTTATTCTGCCTCTAATCAGCACTGTAGTCACTGTGCAATATGCAGCGAGATGATGGGTGGTATGATTTTTTTGGTTCTAGTGCTGTATTTATGTACTGAGCTTGGTTCTCGTGCTGTATATATGTCAGAGCTTGGTTCTAGTGCTGTATTTATGTACTGAGCATTGTTCTGGTGCTGTATACAGGGTGGGCCATTTATATGGATACACCTAAATAAAATGGGCCAGGGGATAGGAGCAGCACTGCGTGAATAGCCAAGACGGTTGGTGCTAGCTTCAAAAATAAG
The DNA here is from genome assembly GCF_050947455.1 of Rhinoderma darwinii. Lineage (NCBI taxonomy): Eukaryota > Metazoa > Chordata > Amphibia > Anura > Rhinodermatidae > Rhinoderma > Rhinoderma darwinii. The sequence goes on from NC_134687.1 coordinate 616,802,731, forward strand.
GAGTGACGTGCTCCTCATGCATATATCCAAGAAACGAGACCAGAAGCAGCACTCATCAAAAAAATGTGAATTTATTCACCCAACACAGCAACGTTTCACTTCCTCCATGGAAGCATTTTCAAGCCAAAAATGCTTCCATGGAGGAAGTGAAACGTTGCTGTGTTGGGTGAAGAAATTCAAATTTTTTTGCTGAGTGCTGCTTCTGGTCTCGTTTCTTAAATAAAATGGGAATGGTTGGTGATATTAACTTCCTGTTTGTGACACATTAGTATATAGGAGGGGGGAAACTTTTCAAGCTGGGTGTTGACCATGGCGGCCATTTTGAAGTCGGCCATTTTGTATCCAACTTTAGTTTTTTCAATGGGAAGAGGGTCATGTGACACATCAAACTTATCGAGAATTTCACAAGAAAAACAATGGTGTGCTTGGTTTTAACGTTACTTTATTCTTTCATGAGTTATTTACAAGTTTCTGACCACTTATAAAATGTGTTCAAAGTGCTGCCCATTGTGTTGGATTGTCAATGCAACCCTCTTCTCCCACTCTTCACACACTGATAGCAACACCACAGAAGAAATGCTAGCACAGGCTTCCAGTATCCGTAGTTTCAGTTGCTGCACATCTCGTATCTTCACAGCATAGACAATTGCCTTCAGATGACCCCAAAAATAAAAGTCTAAGGGGGTCAGATCGGGAGACCTAGGGGGCCATTCAACTGGCCCACGACGACCAATCCACTTTCCAGGAAACTGTTCATCTAGGAATGCTCGGACCTGACACCCATAATGTCACCCATATCTTGTAAATAACTCATGAAAGAATAAAGTAACGTTAAAACCAAGCACACCATTGTTTTTCTTGTGAAATTCTCGATAATTTGGATGTGTCACATGACCCTCTTCCCATTGAAAAAACTAAAGTTGGATACAAAATGGCCGACTTCAAAATGGCCGCCATGGTCAACACCCAGCTTGAAAAGTTTCCCCCCTCCCATATACTAATGTGCCACAAACAGGAAGTTAATATCACCAACCATTCCCATTTTATTTAGGTGTATCCATATAAATGGCCCACCCTGTATATGTCAGAGCTTGGTTCTGGATCTGTAGTTATATAGGATATATGTATAATAACAAAATTGCAGGACAGATGGCATTTTTCTCAATTCATTGTATATTTAATGGGAATCTGTCAGGTAGTTTTAACCCCTTGAACCACGACCATGCGATAATACATGACCTGACAATATTTCCAAACATTCCCTTGTATGTTTTTTTCAGATGCAGCAAAATCTTTAAAATCCACTTTTAAAACGGCGCACGCTATATGCTAATTACTCATTAGAGGGTCATGGGGCGGTGCCGCCATCCTGAAGAGTCACATAGTCCTGCCTCCAAACCCACCTTTCCATGTTTTAGTGATATCTCCCTGGCTGATACAACTTTCTCGGATGCGCCATTACCTTGTGGCAATATACACAAAGGGGGGCTGCGTGGCACTATAAACAAAGGGGGGCTGTGTGGCACTATACACATGGGGGAACTGTATGGAACTATTTACAAGGGCGAGGGCTGTGGCTCTATCTACAGGGGGCTGAGTGTGGCACAACCTAGAGGAGTCTGTGTGTGGCACTATCTACTAAGGGGGGCTGAGCTGCACTATCTACTAAGGGGGGGCTATGCTGCACTATCTACTAAGGGGGGCTTTGTGGCACTATATACAAGGGAGCGGGGCTGTGTATCACTATATACAGTGGGAGCTGTATAGCGCTATATACAGTGGGGACTTTATGGCGATATCTACAGGGGGCTGTATGGCACTGTCTACAAGGGGGAGATGGGGGCGCTATCTACAAATGGGATGTGACACTGTCTATAGGTGTGGCTATATAGCACTGTCTACACGGGGGCTGTTTGGCACATTCTACAGGGAGCACTATTTATAAGGGGGGCTGCTTGTGGCACCTGGGGGGGCTCTGGTCAAGAGTTTGCTATGGGGCCCAGTCCTTCCTAGTTACGCCCCTGCTAGATAGATAGATAGATAGATAGATAGATAGATAGATAGATAGATAGATAGATAGATAGATAGATAGATAGATAGATAGATAGATAGATAGATAGATAGATAGATAGTTCCTGCACCATGACAAGCAAATTCGTCATAGGGGCTGCCACTGTGCATCAGGTTCGTGAAATCAGCTGTAATACACAACCAAAATCTGTTTAACACTAGGAATGCTGTGACCAAAGCTAATTAGGACATACAAAGTATCAGTAGGAGATCCAACTATGATTGTGTCACAGAGATGCCCTGTTTCCTGTAACCAAATATGGGCAGACAGTCCATGGTCTATTTAAGGACCCCTGGGCTGTCTGGTTATATTAATACAACCAGAGATATTACAGCACCAGGATAAGTAGAAAAAATAGGAGTGCAAGCCCAACAGGACTGGATCCAACCGTTCTGCACAATGGCAAAATAGGAAGATACAGGCAGCACATCCAAAAAGTAAGAACTTTTTCACCCTTGCAACGTTTCAGCTCCTTGGAGTCTGGTTACATTGTCCACTGTTAGGACATGCACAGAGTGCCTATGGCACTGTAGTATGAAGCTGCAGGGACTCCGAGTACCTCCATCTCTTTTTCTATAGTCCTGTATTTTATTTGCTAAGTTTTGCACATTTACTTCTTCCGGCCCAATCCTTTCTCTACTATGAATCAGAGTAGCTGGTACAAGTAATACCTAACAAATAATTAATTGAAATATAAACTTACTCAAAGAAAGGTAGAAAAAGTTCAAAGTCAAACTCCTTAATCTAAATTTCTTGGAAGGAATTAGATCTACTTACACAATGTCCTGATTTGCCCTAAATATCTTGCAAAATTACTAAACTTCTTCAAAGAGCATTGCCCTTCAAGGCAAGTGGCTTACTGTTTGATAACATTCATGTTAAAACTTTCTGGCAAGTGCTTAAATATGTAAATCAGAGTTCTTGAATATCCTCACAATACAGGACTGCTGTGGGGGTGTTAAGACAAGACGACGCTTACAGCTAAATGCTATCCCTACCGGTGATACTGAGTTATGCAAATAGCAGTGATTGTGTTAAAGGAACAGTGTTACCACAATTTTTTTTTTAATAGGTTAAAGATGTTAGTGATTTATTAAAAACGTTTGGATTCATTTGTGTGTTTGTGTGTTACTTTTTCTTATTTTTACACTTTTTCTTCCCTATGGGGGCTGCCATTTTTTTTTCCATTTCTGTATGTGTCGATTAACGACACATACAGACATGGAATACGGCAGCTCCAGTCCCATAGGGACTGCGAACGGGGCCCGTTCCATCCACTAACATGTACGCCGCTGTGTGGGAACGGCGCATGCGCCGCGCCCACACAGTTCAATTTGAAATGCGCGCCGTCCGGCGCCATTTTCCTGTGGACCGGAAGTCGCGGCCGGACAGTAAGATTACTACTTCCGGTCGCGGCTTCCGGACTTGTGCACATGGAGCAGCGGCAGCAGACGGAGCGGATGGACCGGAGGGAGCGGCGGCGACTGGAACAGGTAAGGGATTTCTATGTATGTTTGTGTTCAGTGTGTGTTTACTACTGTATGTAAACCTTCTACACTGTGTGTTAGCTCAAAAAATGGTGACACACAGTGTAGGAGGTTAGACCGTTCAATCCCCTCGTTTCTCCCGGCACTAGCCAGGATAAAGGAGGGGGGGATGCTGAGAGCTCACTAGAGCGAGGGCTTTTTACCCAATTTTGCAGCATAAAGCAATGTGGTTGCTTTACCACATGCAATGCTGCAATTTTGGGAATGGCTCCATCTAGTGACCAGCAATGGGAAATATTATAAATTAGAATCCAATTGAATCCAATTTATAATATTTCCTGACTCGTGAAAAAAAAAAAAAATTAGAACAATGTTTAATCACCTACACACTAATTGTTTAACTAAAAAAAAAAAAAACATGTTTTGCTGGCAACACATTCCCTTTAATTCTCCAATAATAGAGAATTACTTTTATTCCTCAAAAATAATAAAGGCCAGTTTAAAGTCTATGTATGGGTAATGTGTGCCGACTATAAGGGATCCCCACGTTTGGACAATAATTTCCTATTGTAGGAACATAGCAGAGAAACTCATCATAAAGTGTCCTACTGCCGAGAGACCATCCAATCACATGGTATTAGCTGGTAGAGATGCCCTCACTGGAGCCCATCACCCTGCAGAGGGTGAGGACAAGTATTTCCAGATTTAAGCTCCACCCCTGAATACCATGGTCACACCTTCTAAAAAAACTCCTGGCCATACCTTCAAGACAATAGTGTGAATAGTAATGTCTATACTGCCAGCCTCAGCCCCAATTTAGTCTGCACAGTGCCAGTCTTATAGTTGCCCCCACATTGCCAGATTGATTGTTGTGCCGGTTCTGCCAGCCCGAGAGTACAGAAAAAAACAATACTTTTTCATACTCCCATGTCTATCACCTGCAGCTGTTGCATGTAACTTCCTCTTCCGGGTCGATCAGTATCATTAGTTATAATTTTTGTGGGACTGTCCCGAAAACAAAAACATTGAACGGCTGTGCTTATGCAAATTTGTATAAAACAGATACTTTGGGTCTGTTTTAGGGGCGTTTTTGGACAAAGCAGAGCAGCACTTAAAGGGGTTTTCTAGAATTTTAAAATCTCAGTATGTAAGCTTCAACTAAGAAAATAATCACATGTTCAACAAACTCAGCAAATCCTGCCATTCCCGTTGTCCCTTCATGCGTTCTGAGATGATGTTCGTTGCGACAACACATCTAGTGACCGTAGAGGATAACCAATGGCTGCAGTGTTAATGTTCGATCCCTAGTGATGTCACCGCTGTGGCTCGCAATTGGTCACCCTGTTCACCTGACATGTAGTCACTATTGCCACGTTAGTGTACACATAGGAACAACATGAACGACAGGTGAAGCAAGGGATCACAGCAGAATTGGTAAGTCTGTTATTTTTCTATTTTTTAAAGTGCAGACATTTTTAATTTCCAGAATACGCCTTTAAATTAGCACACAACCTGCAATTCAAATGATTGGATTTATACTGTATGGAAGAAGAGCTTTATTACGGGTCATTGGTGCTGGGTCAGGGCAGGGCAGATTTGCAAAAATGATAACAATGTCCAAATTTTTTACTTATAAAAGCTGATATATTAGACACAAATACTTCACTACAGTAGTGTCTGTGTAGGAAGTGCAGCAGGGTGGCTGTGTGCTTTATGGCAGCTGCAATGAATGGGAGTTAATGGGGTTGTCTAGTTAAAAAAAAACATATTTATATACGTGATTAGGGAATTCTGAGTTAATAGAGGGGGTCCTCTGTTCAGGATCCTCATCTCCTGGTTAGAGTGGAGAGCAGTTATAAAGTGCTTCTATCACTCTGGAGGACCTCCAGACAATCTATTGATTTTAATGGGCAGTATGTAATGCTTTTTTTACCCTGTGGTGGTGCCACAGAGAAACTGAACACTTATTACCAGCTTTCCTCATAGATTACAATTCATCGTTGGGGGTCTAACCAGGGTGACACTTTGTGTTCATCTTATTGTCAAGGCACCCTTCTAACATATAGGGATTATTCAAAGCGGACAAACCTTTTTAACAATCAGATAATTGTCAGTCTCCAGGAGGCAATGGAGCTGCATACAGAGCCTTGTCTGTATATGTATAGTACCTTATCTTAGCAGAACAGTCCAGCGAAAAACAGAACTGTCCAGATTTATAATAACATAAGTCCCCATACACTATACACACATATAAAGGCTGCAGTAGTACAATAGAACTGACACCTGTCATGGAATCCATGGACCTTTAATGATAATGAGATGATTCTGCTGACTCTGACAAAGTCTACACAGCAAATCAGCAAAGTGAGCTGTAAAGCACAGGAAATGTTAGTCCATTGTGTGTGCTTCAGTGGCCAGTGTGTAGACTGGAATATTTTAGAATGACTTTAAACAGCATTTAAGAATAATAAAAAGAAACATGAAATAAAGGAATATATATTATATATTTTAAATTACAATAAAAATTATTTCGATAATACTTCACTTTCTGATGATACTTTTACTTTAATGTCACTTTATGTGAGAGATAAATACCTTGTTAATAATACGGCAACGTCATGATGTGCTGGGTGTGAATCACTTTTCGGGTTTATGCTTTTCTGCCACTTACAGAAACTGGCCAAGGTCTGATCCGCATGGTGGACAATTTTCAGGCCCTCCTGGACAAGAAATAATGATGTGTTTAGGACATTCTCACAACATCAATACTTTGACCTTTCAGAAATATTTCTGAAAACCATGGGGTTAGTTGAAAAGTGTGTAAATATGTTCTATTGCACATGAGCATGAAGAGTACATATCACAACACATACAAAATGAGACACATTACACCTTCAAAAACAAACCTGTAAAAATAAAACATTTACAAAAAAAAACATTGTAAAAACATTGAAATGTAATATTAAAAAGAACAAGAAATGTATCATTCACTACCGAGTACATCTTGTCAACCTGTGAGCCAGGAAGTTGCAAAAAGGGATGGTTATTGGGTTTCGGGTCAAGGGTGGCAGTATTTCTCAAACAACAAAGTTTGTGAACTGTTCGCGTGCTGTTGAGGTAACGGTGTATCATGAGTGGACAAGTGGCACCATTAGGAATAACCGACGTGGAAACTGCAGAGCACCACATGCCATTGATGTGAGAGGTGAACGTCAGCTACGAAGGTGCGCAAGGGCCTGAACGACACCTTACAGTGGAGCAGCTCACCATGAAAATCAACCGGGGGGCTACCAGACATGTGTCTAAAACAACAGTTCAGTGAACCCTACTGCGTATGGGGCTCTGAAGCAGACGGATGGTCACTGCTCCCATGCTAACAGAGGTGCATTGGGTAAAAAGGCTTCAATTTGCACGACAGTATCAGAATTGGACCGCCGATGACTGGCAAAGTGTTACCTTCTCTCATGAGTCACATTTTCTGCTTCAACGAACGTATTGGCATTGGCATGTCAGGCTAGAAACATAAGAGAATAAACACCATTGCAACCATTGCTGGAAGAACACAAGCTGGTAGCGGCTCCTTTATGGTCTGGAGAAGTTTTTCATGGCATTCTCTGGGCCCACTCATCCATGTGGAAGGCACTCTGAACCGATTTGGGTATGTATCCATAGTTGCAGGTCGCATCCATCCATTCTGTTTGTCTTCCCTGGTGGGGCGGATGGGTTTTCCAGCAAGACAATGCGACATGTCACACGGCTAGAAATGTCTGACAGTGGTGGGAAGAGCACGACCAAGACTTCCAAGTACTTTCCTGACCCCCTAATTCACCCGACTTGAACCCAATTGAGCATCTGTGGGACCACCTTGATCGTCTTGTTCGCTCTATGGATCCTCCCCACGCACCCTCCAGCCAATGTAGGATGCTCTGCAGTCAGCATGGCTCCAGATACCTGAGACATCCGACCAGCACCTTATGGAGTCACTCCAGCACGTCTAGCTGCTGTCCGTGCTGCACACGGCGGTTACTCTGGATATTAGCTGCTGGTCATAATAATGTGACCCGACTGTGTATATTTGAAATTAAGGAGCGTACCATATGTTTTTTACTTGGGTATCATGCGTTATTCATCACTTACCCTTATATACTTTGGCAATGTTGTCTACTTACACATACCCTATAAGAATTAGTAAAGGGGATACGTGTGAGGGGTTGACAACAGCTATTATAGGAACTACAGAAACAATGGAAACTTTTTATTCTGATTTCCCTAAGTTTAAGTGTAAATTAGGCTATAAAAACCCTAATTACGGATGTAGCCATCTTTGGCTTTATTCTGATAACTTGCTGCAGCGTGATATCACACAACAAAAGCCATTGAAAAGTCATTGAAAAAGTCAAGATAAGGAATCAAGCCATTGTTTATTTAAAGAGGCTCTGTCACCAGATTTTGCAACCCCTATCTGCTATTGCAGCAGATCGGCGCTGCAATGTAGATTACAGTAACGTTTTTATTTTTTAAAAAACTAGCATTTTTGGCCAAGTTATGACCATTTTTGTATTTATGCAAATGAGGCTTGCAAAAGTACAACTGGGCGTGTTTAAAAGTAAAAGTACAACTGGGCGTGTATTATGTGCGTACATCGGGGCGTGTTTACTACTTTTACTAGCTGGGCGCTCTGACGAGAAGTATCATCCACTTCTCTTCAGAACGCCCAGCTTCTGGCAGTGCAGACACAGCCGTGTTCTCGAGAGATCACGCTGTGTCGTCACTCACTTCCTGCCCCAGGTCCTGCATCGTGTCAGACGAGCGAGGACACATCGGCACCAGAGGCTACATTTGATTCTGCAGCAGCATCGGCATTTGCAGGTAAGTCGATGTAGCTACATCGACTTAAAAGTCAAGAGAAAGTCGGCTACATCTGTATATTACACCATTTATTCCAGAGATCCCAATAGTCTGACATCTCTGAAAACAAATGTGAATCAAACAGCTATGCACAGTTTTTCAAGGCAATTGGAATTATTTTTACAGTGAATAAATCAAATACATATTGGCACAATATATTAAGCATCTGGCCATAGTATATCTCATAAACACATGGTATTAAATAATTGCAACAGCAGCAATTCCCTAATCCATAGTTACTACTAGCAGAATACAGATTCTATTTTGTGACAGACTGTAACCCACATGTAGCACAACAGATATAGACTGCCATAAAAAACAAAAAGTCTATCTGCAGGCAGGCTGACAGTGAGTCTGTAAGGATTTTGAGTTTTCTTATATTAGGGAATTGTTTCTCTAATTTCCAGTAAGTATATGTCTATATACATATGCTTTATATACACAAACCTATATACCAGTCCTTCTCAATAAATTAGAATATCATCAAAAATGTAATTTATTTCAGTAATTCAATTCAAAAAGTGAAACTCATATATTATACAGATTCATTACACACAGAGTGATCTATTTCCAGCATTTTTTCCTTGTAATGTTGATGATTATGGGAACAGTTAATGAAAACCCAAAACTTAGTGTCTCAGAAAATTGGAATATTATATAAGCCCAATTTCGAAAATGATTTTTAATACTGAAATGTTGTCCTACTGAAAAGTATGTCCAGTATATGCCCTCAATACTTGGTCGAGGCATGAATTACAACATCAATGCGGTGTGGCATGGAGGCGATCAGCCTGTGGCACTGCTGAGGTGTTATCAATGCAGCGTGGCATGGAGGCGATCAGCCTGTGGCACTGCTGAGGTGTTATCAATGCGGCGTGGCATGGAGGCAGTGGCGGATTAAGTGTACCATGGGCCCTGGGCTGTTGATACAACTTGGGCCCCCCTCACACAGAGTTCACAGCAGCACAGAATCTGCACGCTCCTCTCCTGAAATACTCTGTGCTGCTGTGAACTCTGCTCTTACCATTACGTGGTGACTTGCCAATCATGTGAAGGTGTTATTGAGGACAGGAGTGGAGGAGAGATAACAGACTGAGCTACGTAATGGTAAGAGCAGAGTTTACAGCAGCACTGAATCTGCACGCTCATCTCCTGAAATACTCTGTGCTGCCTTAAACTCTGTGGACAGGTCAGGATCCTGTTTTTTTTTAAATGCTGCACTGTAGCGCAGACTTATATAATGGATCGAGCGGGTTCCCCAGCAGCATTTAAAAGAAACAGGATCCTGACCTGTCCACAGAGTTTAAGGCAGCACAGAGTATTTCAGGAGAGGAGCCTGTGATTGGCTGCAGAGGCCGTCACGTGGGATGAAGCGTCATTCCTGGAGGCCGGCCTTCTGACGTCATCCTGACGTGCGTGACCGCCACTACAGCCTGTGATTGGCTGCAGCGGCGACATGGATGAAACGTCATCGCTGGAGGCCGGACAGGAGGAATGTAAGTATGAACGTATTTTTTTATTTTTTTTATTACATTAAAATTGTATTTTCCGTGCGCCGAGCATGTACTGTCAAGGTTGTTGAAAGAGTTAGTGCAGCCCATTAACTCTATCAGCACCCTGGACAGTACCATGCTCGGCGCACAGAAATTACAGGTTCGGTCCGAATCGAACTTTTTCGTGAAATTCGGCGAACTAGCCGAACCGAACTTTTCATAAGTTCGCTCATCTCTAGTCATAATGATGGCGGCTGCGCGAAAATCTCGCAGCCGCGCATCATACACTGATGACACATGGAGCCCCCCCCCCATAGAGCCCGTCGCTCAGACCCCCCTATAGAGCCCCCAGAAGTCAGACAATTTGACTTACCCTTGTAATATATTAGTAACTAGTGAGGGCTCTATGGGAAGGGGGGATTATACTGAATGGGGGAGGGGGGGTTCTAACCATCTAAGTGACTCCAGAGGACTCCATGAAGGGGGGAATAACCCCCCATCCCATCCCCCATAGAGCTCTCAGTATTTCAGTATTTATTATACAGCAGGGAGGATTGAGCGTGTAACTCACTGCTGAGTGTCTATGGAGGGAAATTATTGTCCCCCCATAGAGTCCTCTGCAGTGAGTTACACTGCTCAGACCCCCCTGCTGTATAATAAATACTGAAATACTGAGAGCTCTATGGGGGATGGGATGGGGGGTTATTCCCCCCTTCATGGAGTCCTCTGGAGTCACTTAGATGTAAATTAAGATGGAGACGAACATGAACACTAACCTCCTCGTTGCTCGACCACCGCCCTTCTCGTCTGTTCCTCACTGGCGGTACATGAAGCGTCAGAGGGGCGTGTTCTACCACGACTAGCAGACACACGTCTGCTAGTCCTATCCAGCAATTGATATCCATCCCCCTCCTCCTCATCAGCACTGCACTGCCCTCTGTTGCAGTCCGCCCGCCCCTCCCTCTCAACGGCCATTAGCGGCGCTTCTTGTGAACGGCCATTAGTGAGTCCGACCGCGATTTTAAATGATGTGCGTTTCGGGTTGCGATGGCCCCCCTAAAAGCTTGGGCCCCGGGCGGCCGCCCGAAACGCCCATATTATAATCCGCCACTGCATGGAGGCGATCAGCCTGTGGCACTGCTGAGGTGTTATCAATGAGGCGCGGCATGGAGGCGATCAGCCTGTGGCACTGCTGAGGTGTTATGGAAGCCCAGGTTCCTTTGATAGCGTCCTTCAGCTCGTCTGCATTGTTGGGTCTGGGGTCTCTGATCTTCCTCTTGACAATACCCCATAGATTCTCTATGGGGTTTAGGTCTGACGAGTTTGCTGGCCAATCAAGCGCAGTGATACTGTGGTTATTAAACCAGGTATTGGTACTTTTGGCAGTGTGGGCAGGTGCCGAGTCCTGCTGGAAAATGAAATCAGCATCTCCATAAAGCTTGTCAGCAGAGGGAAGCATGAAGTGCTCTAAAATGTCCTGGTAGACGCTGCGCTGACTCTGGACTTGATTTAACACAGTGCACCAAAACCAGCAAATGACACGGCCCCCAAACCATCACTGACTGTGGAAACGTCACACTGTACCACAAGACACTTGGATTGATGCCTCTCCACTCTTCCTCCAGACTCTGGGACCTGGATTTCCAAATGAAATGTAAGATTTACTTTCATCTGAAAACAGGACTCTGGACCACAGAGCAACAGACCAGTCCTTGTAAAGGCTTAGGAAAAGTTTTCAGGTGTTTTGTGTTTTATTGGCTGATTAGAGTGTGACACCACGAGTCTACAATCTTCAACTTTTACCCAATATTCTAATTTTCTGAGAGACTAAATTTTGGGTTTTCATTAACTGTTAGCCATAACCATAATCATCAACATTAAAAGAACAAAATGCTGGAAATAGATCACTTGCAATAAATATCTAACATGTTACACGGGTAAGGTAACAACCGCAAAACACATCAAACCTAAAACAGTGTGTGCCAAATGCTTTGGATACCTCCAATATAGGTTTAATCAACTAGATCCTTAGGGCATAAATGATCATCATGTGTTAATTGTAAAACTTTTCACACATACACTTTACATGCTAAAAACATTTTTTTTTAATTCATCACCCGTAGAAATTAGTGAGAAGAAAGAAACAAATCAGGATGGATCCTGTAATAACTATAATGACTAAAGTGATGAAGACTGATGCTAAATGAGGCGCTTTGAATAAAGTCATACATGCATAGATGCAAAGTGCAAATCGTAAACGAATTAATGTGTTCTTAGGAATGGGTTGTAAAAAGCGAATGTATGCATAAAAATGACCACCCATTATGGCGTTATCGCCCACTATGCCATAATCATGCATAGGACACAATGACTGGGTATGTATCAACATGGAAGCAGATCGCGGGGCATTGATGATTATCATGGCAGCCTGGGGGTGTAATAAAAGCCCCCAAGTCTGCCATCTTTCTGTTTCTATTAAAGAGGCTCTGTCACCATATTTTGCAACCCCTATCTCCTATTGCAGCAGATCGGCTCTGCAATGTAGATTACAGTAACGTTTTTGTTTTTTTTTTAAACGAGCATTTTTGGCCAAGTTATGACCATTTTTATATTTATGTAAATGAGGCTTTCTAAAGTACAACTGGGCGTGTTTAAAGTTATGTACAAGTGGGCGTGTCTTGTGTATGTACATCTGGGCGTTTTTACTTCTTTTACTAGCTGGGCGTTGTGACTAGAAGTGTATGATGCTGACGAATCGGCATCATCCACTTCTCTTCAGAACGCCCAGCTTCTGGCAGTGCACAGACACACAGCGTGTTCTCGAGAGATCACCCTGTGACGTCACTTCCCCAGGTCCTGCATCGTGTCGGACGAGCGAGGACACATCGGCACCAGAGGCTACAGTTGATTCAGCAGCAGCATCAGCGTTTGCAGGTAAGTAGCTACATCGACTTACCTGCAAACGCCGATGCTGCTGCAGAATCAACTGTAGCCTCTGGTGCCGATGTGTCCTCGCTCGTCCGACATGATGCAGGACCTGGGGAAGTGACGTCACAGGGTGATCTCTCGAGAACACACTGTGTGTCTGTGCACTGCCAGAAGCTGGGTGGTAACGAAGAGAAGTGGATGATGCTGATTCGTCAGCATCATACACTTTTAGTCACAACGCCCAGCTAGTAAAAGAAGTAAAAACGCCCAGATGTACATACACAAGAAACGCCCACTTGTACATAACTTTAAACACGCCCAGTTGTACTTTAGAAGGCCTCATTTGCATAAATATAAAAATGGTCAAAACTTGGCCAAAAATGCTCGTTTAAAAAAAAAACAAAAAAACGTTACTCTTATCTACATTGTAGCGCCGATCTGCTGCAATAGGAGATAGGGGTTGCAAAATCTGGTGACAGAGCCTCTTTAAAGAGGCTCTGTCACCAGATTTTGCAACCCCTATCTGCTATTGCAGCAGATAGGCGCTGCAATGTAGATTACAGTAACGTTTTTATTTTTAAAAAACGAGCATTTTTGGCCAAGTTATGACCATTTTCGTATTTATGCAAATGAGGCTTGCAAAAGTACAACTGGGCGTGTTGAAAAGTAAAAGTACAAGTGGGCGTGTATTATGTGCGTACATCGGGGCGTGTTTACTACTTTTACTAGCTGGGCTTTCTGATGAGAAGTATCATCCACTTCTCTTCAGAACGCCCAGCTTCTGGCAGTGCAGATCTGTGACGTCACTCACAGGTCCTGCATCGTGTCGGCACCAGAGGCTACAGATGATTCTGCAGCAGCATCGGCGTTTGCAGGTAAGTCCATGTAGCTACTTACCTGCAAATGCGGATGCTGCTGCAGAATCATCTGTAGCCTCTGGTGCCGACACGATGCAGGACCTGTGAGTGACGTCACAGATCTGCACTGCCAGAAGCTGGGCGTTGTGAAGAGAAGTGGATGATACTTCTCATCAGAAAGCCCAGCTAGTAAAAGTAGTAAACACGCCCGATGTACGCACATAATACACGCCCACTTGGACTTTTACTTTAAACACGCCCAGTTGTACTTTTGCAAGCCTCATTTGCATAAATACGAAAATGGCCATAACTTGGCCAAAAATGCTCGTTTTTTAAAAATAAAAACGTTACTGTAATCTACATTGCAGCGCCGATCTGCTGCAATAGCAGATAGGGGTTGCAAAATCTGGTGACAGAGCCTCTTTAAGCCCGGCCAGAGGTAGGGCTTAATAGGAGGCGGTAAAAATCCCAATATACTGGAATACATAAGTATAATAGTGTTTTATACTTGCAATCTAACGATCGCTTGTTCAAGTCCCCTGGGGAGACTAAAAGAAAATGCTAAAATAGTTAAATAAACTTTTTAGTAATGTACAAAAAAATAAAAAATATATAAAAACAAAATCCTTTTCCCATTTTCCCCCTAAAGTAATGTAAAAAAAAGAAGAAAATTTAACATAAGTGGTATTGCTGCTTCCGTAAAAGTCCAAACTTTTACAATGTAAAATTATTTAGCTGTAGGGTAAACGCCATAAAGAAATAAAAAATGCTGGAATTGCTGTTTATTGGTTGCCTTTGCTCCCAAAAATAATGTAATGGGAAAGTGATCGAAAAGTCGTAAGTATCAAAAAATGGTACCAATAAAAACGACAGCTCGCCCCCAAAAAACAAGCCCCCACACCACTCCATCGCTGGAAAAATAAAATACAAAGGAGAATTTTTTTTTAGTCCATCTACAAACAAACCAGATCCTGGGTGCAGCAATGAATTTAAAGAACGTTTCCTTATTCCTCTAGCACAGGGGCACTCAACTATTTTTAGTGAAGGTCCACTTACGTGGGTCTGTCGTCAGGTGAGGGTCCGAGCTGAACACCAACAGTAAGGCTATATTTATAGGGATCAGATTTGACATAGGTCATTCCGACCGTTGAATCTGCAGCAGAAATCCGAGGCTTATGCCACAACACCACCCCACAGTAGATAGTGTCACAAACACCCCTTGTATATAGTGCCACACACCCTTCCTTGTAGATAGTGCCACACAGCCCCCTGTAGATAGTGCCACACAGCCCCCTGTAGAAAGTGCCAAACACCCCACTTGTTGATAGTGCCATACCCCCCTTGTACATAGTGCCACACCCCCCTCTTGTAGATAGTGCCACAGCCCCCTTGTAAATAGTTCTAAACACCCCCTGATATTGTAGATAGTGCCCCTTAAACAAATAAAAAAACTTCTACCCACCTAGCCCCATTCCCACATCGAACGGAGCTCCACAGCAGGCCTCCTCAGCCACGCTAGGCCTGAAGCCTATGAGATGGGACCCTTGCAGTGATGTCATCGCGCCGGCCCACACAGGAATCTTGTCCCAGCGTCTTATAGTCTGAATGGCAGAGCAGGAAGCTGGTAGCACTCTGTTCTTCCATAGTATTCAATTGTATTTGCGTCCTAATGATGCAGACACAACTGAGTGTGGCAGTTGTCTGGCGACGCCACTGGTCCGGACAACTGGCCTCCACGATCCGTGTTGAAACCGCAGTCCGCCAGTTGAGGCCCCCTGCTCTAGCAAGTCACAATTTTAAAGAACAACTGTTGCGCTCAACCAAAGTTCATACAATGCAAAGTGATGAAGGATATAGTCTTTTCACCTACGGCTCCAGGAATAATAGGCAGATTAGAACAGTTGCCTCCAAGCCCATTACGTGATCGGGTGATAACCAATGAGATTTCACCATCAGCTCATTCATACAAACTGAATTCAGTGCGACAACCTCACGCGTCTCTACAAACTTTGCAACCAATTCTACTATTAGGACTACGTCAAACGAAACACAGTCTCTAAACTTTCAGGTAGTTACACCAAAAGCTGATAATTCTAGATCGAATGCCATATGTCATCAATCCACGGGCAGTCCCAAGTAAACTCCCTGTTGACTCGCCATATTGTTCACTTTGGAACACATACACTTTATTTTTTACCTTTTTTACTCTTCTTTATGTTTCAAACCAAATTATTTTATATTCTGTGTTTTCTTTATTGATATATATAAAAAAGTGCTGAATGCAGTATTAAAAAAGTGTGTGCAATATAAATTTATACTCATCGATTTCATTTGAAAAAGTGCTTACTGCATTACTATTTATAAACATAGCATTCTTATATGGATTTAACTACACAGGGAAGAGGGTTCATACAATCTATAATATTTAGGGTATGTTCACATAGGGCGGATACACAGCGTATCCACAGTGGGCACCGCAGGGAATTCCGTCTGAAAAACAATAAAAAAAAGTTTGATACCTATGTAGCCACGGCGACGCGTCTCTCTGCCGTCCCGCAGGCCCGGCCTCCTGGGATGATGTTTCATCCCATATGACTGCATAAACCTGTGATTGGCTACAGCAGTCACATGGGATGAAATGTCTGGATGAAGAAACACAGAATTCTGGGTAAGTATAAGATTTTTTTGTTGTGTAATTTGCGGCAGAATCACTATTTTTCCGCGGCGAAAAATGCAAATGCAAGATCTGCTATCTACAGGGGGCTGCGTGTGTCGCTATCTACATGGGGCTGCGTGTGGCGCTATCTACAGGGTGCTACGTATGGTGCTATCTACAGGAGGCTGCGTATGGCGCTATCTACAGGGGGCTGCATATGGCGCTATCTACAGGGGGCTGTGTATGAAACTACCTACAGGGGGCTGCATGTGGCGAAATCTACAGGGGGCTGCATGTGACGCTATCTACAAGGGGCTGCGTGTGGCGCTATCTACAGGAGGCTGTGTGTAGCGCTATCTACAGGGGGCTGTGTGTGGCACTATCTACAGGAGAGTGTGTGTGGCGCTATCTACAGTGGGATGTGTGTGACGCTATCTATAGGAGGTTGTGTGCGGCGTTATCTACGGGGGGTTGTGTCTGGCGCTATCTATAGGGGGCTGTGTGTGATGCTATCTACATGGGGGTGTTTGTGTGGTGCTATCTACAGGGGGTGTGTGATTCTCTCTACATGGGGGCTGTGTGGCGCTATATATAGGTAGGGCTGTGTGTGAGGCTGTCTACAGGGGGTGTGTGTGGCGCTATCTATAGGTGGTGTGTGGCACTATCTACAGGAGCTGTGTGTGTGTCGCTATCTACAGGGGCTGTGTATGTGACGCTATCTACAGGGGGCTGTGTGTGGGACTATCTACAGGGGCCTTTGTGCATGTGGTGCTTTACTTTACAGTGTTAGACACAATTATATTCAGGGGCGCAGTGTATGGTGCTATTATATTTAGAGGCACAGTGTGTGGCACAATGATAATTTTATCTTCGTTTATAGGTGTGGAAATGTTGGAAAAGTGAGGAGCAGAAGACATCTGAGTGGCAAATTCCGCAGAAATGGGTCATGGCCAGGAGGAGTCGTCATGAAGTCTGGACCGGATGGAGATGAAAAGAGGAAAAAAGTTACTGGAATATGAGAAGTCGTCACCTGTAAGTCACTAGATTTATAAAGAATCTGTCACCACTCCTGACATGTTTATTATAGGAAATCCTTCTGTTTCACAAAAAGTCTTTGTGCAGTCCAGGACTGATAGACAAATGCATGTTATCATTCCCCTTGTCAGGAGGATGTGTCCCTGCACAGTGTGATACTGTCAGCGATGGTTGGAGATTGTCAGTATGTAGGGACACAGCCCTTTGAAAAGGGGAATCGTAACATCCATTTGTTAATGCTTGCACAAAAAGGTAGTATTATTAATAGTTACGGCGTGGCAGGGCGGCAGTAGAGGAGGGGGGCCCAAGTTTGGTTAACAGCCCAGGGCCTATAGTCTACTTAATCCACCACTGATTTACAGCAGTGCCTGGATACTGCCAGTGTAGGAGGTAGGAAGGCAACTTGCAGCACTGAAAGGGTTAAGGATGGATTGAGGAAATTATACTGTAAATATTTACAAAAATAAAATGGTACAATGTGGTGATTTACCTCTTCTTCTTCAAGCAAAATCACCCGCACCACTTTTATGTGAATTGCATTTCCAATACTTGGATCATGGAACAATCCATATACCTGAGAAATAATGAGACGGAGATTAGTGACCCATGATAATCCAGAAGAGGAACATAGCAGCACATGTGTCATCAAACCAGCAAGCATGGAAAGAAAGAAACATGAGTACATTTATTTATGGTCATTTAAAAGAACAGTATTAAATAGTTAAGTCATGTAAATAATAATAATAGTAATAATAATAATATTAGTAATAGTAATAATAACAGTAATAATAATAATAATAATAATAATAGTAATAATAATAGTAGCAGTAATAATAATAATAATAATAATAATAATAATAATAGTACTAATAATAATAGTAGTAGTAGTAATAATAATAATAAAGTAATAATAATAATAATAGTAATAATAATAGTAGAAGTAATAATAATTATAATAGTAATAATAGTAGTAGTGTAAAGGATCTGCCAAGCACAGCTTCGGGGTTAACGCCCATAGGTAATCAGTCTTCACCTGAGTCTATGTCTCTGAGACTGACTCCAGCTTCCACCACTCAGGCTGGCAGGCTTAGGAGTGGGAGAGCCTATCGCAGCCTGGCCAGACTCAGCTAGCTCCCACCCTCTGTCTATTTATACCTGCCTTTCCTGTTCCTCCTTGCTTGTGATTCTTTCCGTGTGGTTTCCTGGCCCAGCTACAGCTCCTACTATTTGATCCTGCTCCATACTGACCCTGGCTTACTGACTACTCTTCTGCTCTGCGTTTGGTACCTCGTGCTCTCCTGGTTTGACTTGGCTCGTTCACCACTCTGGTTGCTCACGGTGTTGCCGTGGGCAAATGCCCCTTTCCCTTTGCTGTGTATTCCCTTGTATGTTTGTCTCGTGCACTTACTGAGCATAGGGACCGCCGCCCAGTTGTACCCCGTCGCCTAGGGCGGGTCGTTGCAAGTAGGCAGGGACAGAGTGGCGGGTAGATTAGGGCTTACTTGTTCGTTTCCCTACCCCCGTCGTTACAAGTAGTGATAATAATAATAATAATAATGATAATAATAATAATAAAGTAATAATAATAATAAAAATAAAGTAGTAATAATAATAGTAATAATAATAATAGTAGCATTAATAATAATTATAATAATAAGGCCTCATGCACACTTCCGTCGGCCGTTTAAAGGCCGTTATTGATGGTCCCGTCACACACGGGCTGCACACGGATGGCTTCCGTGTGCAGCCCGGTGTTTCACTGACCAAATTCAATGAGAAGGCCGAGATTGTTCCGTCAAAAATGGGCAGGAGTAGAACCTGCCCTACTTTTGACAGAACGGCCGCACGGTTTCGTTAAAACAACGGAAGTGTGCGTGGCCGCATTGAAATTAATGGGTTCAGGGTGCTGTCCGTGACAACAACCTGTCACCTAATGTGACAAAGGAGTGATCTGTAATCTATGGGGGAACCTGGCCACAAGTGTTAATTTCCCCTGCAGCACCGCCACAGGACAAATTAAGAATTAGGGCACATTCACACGTGGCGGAATTGCTTTGGAATTCCGCTGTGGACAGTCCGCAGTGGTATTCTCCAGCGGCCGTTTTTTTTCATTTCTTTCTATACGTTTTTAGGAAGGTTAGTTCAGACGTTGCAGAAAATAACTGTGCGGAAATTAGGCTGCAGAGCAGAATTTTCCCTCCGCAGCATGCTCATTACATTGCGGAGAAGAAGCAAAATTTCACTGCGGATTTCAGCCTTTGCAATGCAAAAACTGAAATCTGGGGCAAGTCCTCTGTGATATCTGAAACGTCTGAATTACCTGTCAAATATGCAAATGTTGTTGCAGATTCATTGCGTAATTGCGCCAAATCTGCACCAACATTTGCAGCGGAAAAATTCCGCCACATCTGAACGGCACGTGTGCCTATTAAAATCAGTCACCTGTCAGTGTAATGCATTGACATGGAGATTCCAGAGTAAGACACACTCCTTGTAGCCAGTCTCTGCTCCAGCTAACAATGAGGGTCCTGGTTCAGGGACCTTCTCTATTAACTCTGACTCACCCAATATGATATATAAACATGAGTTTTCAAAACAGACATATATTATAGTGAGGTTTGTAGCGTAAATAACCTGATTGAAACAAAGAAACTATAAAACTAAATTCTGATATATCTATTTCTTTCTTTCTCATATCTATCTATCTATCTATCTATCTATCTATCTATCTATCTATCTATCTATCTATCTATCTATCTATCTATCTATCTATCTATCTATCTATCTATCTATCTATCTATCTATCTATCTATCTATCTATCTATCTATCTACAGAACATACCATATTCATGACAGTAAAGATGTACGATTCTACACTCTCACTTCCGTGATATTCAATCATTTTGGTGTCAGCAACCACCAGAGTTTCCACCCATCGTTCTTTGCTGACCGACCGCATAGAAATTCTTCTGGTTTTCAAATGCGTCCTCTCCCATTTTTCCCTTTGGCGTTCTTGCTGGAGAACAGAGCTGAAATTATCTAAAAAAAAAAAAACATGAAAATTCTTCAATGAAATATAAAAAAATATGTATAGACGATATTTTATATTTTTTAAATAAATTATTTATTTTTGAAATTTGGGTAATAACAAGGGTACATTTGGAATTTGGGTAGTGATAGGGATACATACATTGAGGAAAAAGGGAAGGGGAAATTAATACACTCAATAGAAACAATAAAAACAGTAAACAGTACACAATAGACATTAATAGAGTTTCTCTGCTGAACGAATAGTTAAATTAGATTCCAAATTGTGTTGCCAGTCGTAAAAATCTCAATATTATTAAACTTATCTAAACCATCAAGAGAATATATTCAAGTTTGCTGAAGCAACGAAACATGTCCAAGTTTCCCAGATTTTCTGAATCATCTTATTTTCTTATATGAATTGATGATATTTATCTCACTCAACCATTCTGGAACTCGTGGGGGATCTTCCTCTCTCCAATTTCTGTCAATACTAATTTTAATGGTTTCTTTTTAACACGAGGGTCGGAGATGAATAAAGAGAAGGAGCAGAAAAAAATATAATGAACCATACAACAGCTACTGGAGTCATGGGACTTGAAGGTCCCAGAGGTGGAATGCCATCCTACCAAACATTTATGGCATATCCTATGGATACGTCATAGATATCTAAAACGGGAATATACCTTTAAAGGTTGTCCCATCATAAACAACCTCTTACAAATGAGAGCCACTATGGCGAACAACGGATTTTTCCAGGGGAGATTGCGGCCAGCTAGGAAATGTAGTTTTACATAGTGGCTATTCAGATGCATGGCCATATGGACGGGCTGAGTTTGCCAAAGCGAGAGCCACTGCGGCTCTGTCAGGAGACCTCTATCTACAGGGTGGGCCATTTATATGGATACACATAAATAAAATGGGAATGGTTGGTGATATTAACTTCCTGTTTGTGGCACATTAGTATATGGGAGGGGGGAAACTTTTCAAGCTGGGTGTTGACCATGGTGGCCATTTTGAAGTCGGCCATTTTGTATCCAACTTTAGTTTTTTCAATGGGAAGAGGGTCATGTGACACATCAAACTTATCAAGAATTTCACAAGAAAAACAATGGTGTGCTTGGTTTTAACGTTACTTTATTCTTTCATGAGTTATTTACAAGTTTCTGACCACTTATAAAATGTGTTCAAAGTGCTGCCCATTGTGTTGGATTGTCAATGCAACCCTCTTCTCCCACTCTTTACACACTGATAGCAACACCGCAGAAGAAATGCCTCCCGATCTGACCCCCTTAGACTTTTATCTTTGGGGTCATCTGAAGGCAATTGTCTATGCTGTGAAGATACGAGATGTGCAGCAACTGAAACTACGGATACTGGAAGCCTGTGCTAGCATTTCTTCTGCGGTGTTGCTATCAGTGTGTGAAGAGTGGGAGAAGAGGGTTGCATTGACAATCCAACACAATGGGCAGCACTTTGAACACATTTTATCAGTGGTCAGAAACTTGTAAATAACTCATGAAAGAATAAAGTAACGTTAAAACCAAGCACACCATTGTTTTTCTTGTGAAATTCTCGATAAGTTTGATGTGTCACATGACCCTCTTCCCATTAAAAAAACTAAAGTTGGATACAAAATGGCTGACTTCAAAATGGCCACCATGGTCAACACCCAGCTTGAAAAGTTTCCCCCCTCCCATATACTAATGTGCCACAAACAGGAAGCTAATATCACCAACCATTCCCATTTTATTCAGGTGTATCCATATAAATGGCCCACCCTGTATTAATGATATAGAGGATGGGATTAATAGCACTATTTCTATTTTTGCAGATGACACCAAGCTATGTAATATAGTTCAGTCTATGGAAGATGTTCATGAATTGCAGGCAGATTTAAACAAACTAAGTGTTTGGGCGTCCACTTGGCAAATGAAGTTTAATGTAGATAAATGTAAAGTTATGCATCTGGGTACCAACAACCTGCATGTATCATATGTCCTAGGGGGAGCTACACTGGCGGATTTCACTTGTTGAGAAGGATCTGGGTGTACTTGTAAATCATAAACTCAATAACAGCATGCAGTGTCAATCAGCTGCTTCAAAGGCCAGCAGGATATTGTCGTGTATTAAAAGAGGCATGGACTCGCGGGACAGGGATGTAATATTACCACTTTACAAAGCATTAGTGAGGCCTCATCTAGAATATGCAGTTCAGTTCTGGGCTCCAGTTCATAGAAAGGATGCCCTGGAGTTGGAAAAAATACAAAGAAGAGCAACGAAGCTAATTAGGGGCATGGAGAATTTAAGTTATGAGGAAAGATTTAAAGAATGAAACCTATTTAGCCTTGAAAAAAGACGACTAAGGGGGGACATGATTCACTTATATAAATATATTAATGGCACATACAAAAAATATGGTGAAATCCTGTTCCTTGTAAAACCCCCTCAAAAAACAAGGGGGCACTCCCTCCGTCTGGAGAAACAAAGGTTCAAGCTGCAGAGGCGACAAGGCTTCTTTACAGTGAGAACTGTGAATCTATGGAATAGCCTACCGCAGGAGCTGGTCACAGCAGGGACAGTAGATGGCTTTAAAAAAGGGTTAGATAATTTCCTAGAACAAAAAAATATTAGCTCCTATGTGTAGAAATTTTTCCTTCCCTTTTCCCTTCCCTTGGTTGAACTTGATGGACATGTGTCTTTTTTCAGCCGTACTAACTATGTAACTATGTAACTATGTAACTATGACATCCATATGGCCTAATGGGACATATAGACAGGAGTCATCCTGTTATATTGCTTTATGTGATAATGTTGAAGGGTCTCTGAATTTTAATCCCGTAAATGTCCCATTGGTGTTTTCTTATTTCTCGATCTGATGTAATACCATAGTGACAATATCTAGCAGCAGCTCTACGTGTTTCAGCACTATTCCCACCTGACTTCAGACAGACGTTTCACAATGACAAATATCTGATAAGTAATTTACTTGATGTGAGAACAGGTTGATGTTCTGCATAAATAATTTGCTGAGATCATGACCCGAAAAAGAATCAGAAGTGATTTTCCTACTAAATTCATGTATTTTTCAGAATGATGATGATTGTGTGTGTTCAGGTTATTTGCAGACAAGCATTAAAAAGTTCTATTACATGCCCCCTCTTTCTTTACTTCCCCAGCTAGTTTTAAGGGGTTCTCCAAGCTTTTTAAAAAAAATTGGCCAATGCACGAGGGATGCACATACTCACCCCACAGATCCCAGTCGTTTTAGTGCCGCCACTCTGTTCCTCCCCGCCACTGTGTATTGACCTAACTGCAGCGATGATGTGCCCGTATACCCACGTGATCGCTGCAGCTAATCGCTGGTCTACGCAATCCTGTGCCGTATACCCACTGAGGCCTGCGATTGGCTGCAGCGATCAAGTGGATGTACAAGCACATAATCGCTGCAGCTATGTCAATACATAGCAACGAGGAAGGACGGAAGCGGCAGCACTGGAACGACATTGATCCGTGAATTGTGCAACGGCTCTTTTTTTTTTTGCCATCCCTCCTATCCCTGGGCAATTTTATAAATAGCTCGGAAAACCCCTTTAACCCCTTGCCGCCGCAGGAATTTTTTATTTTTTTGTTTTATATTTTTCCCCTCACCTTCCAAAAACATTTGTATTTTTTCATTGCAGTAGGTGGGTTTGTTTTTTGCAGGACGTGTTACAAAGAACAAATCTTTGTAGAGTGGAATGGGAAAAAACGGTGATTCCTCCATAGTTTTTTAGGTTTTGTTTTCACCGTGCAGTAAAAATTACATGCTAACTTTATTCTGCAGGTCAATACGATTACGGAGATATTAAATTGATATAGTTTTTATTATATTTAACTACTTTTACACAGTAAAAACTAAATGTTAAAAAAAAAAGTATTTTGTCTCGCTATGTATATTCTAAGACCCATAACTTTTTAATTTCTCCGTCGATAAAGCGGTGTGAGGACTAGTTTTTGCCGGATGATCTGTATTTTTTATTGGTACCATTCAAGGGTACATGCATCTTTTAGATCACTTATTATTTCCTTTTTTGATGGAGGCAAAATGACCAAAAACAGCAATTCCGGCGTTTACCGTGCAGGTTAAATAATGTTATTATGTAACAGTTTTTTGTATATAAAATAAAAAATTAGATTTTTTTTTTTATAAGTTGTATTTATATTGCAGTATATTGTGTTTTATACCGGCTCCTATTAACCCCTGACTTTGGCAGAGTGTCATAGGAGCATGAAGATGGCAGAACTGGGGTACTTCATTAGGTCTCCAGGCTGTCAAGATAACCCTCGGCACTGCGCGATCACATTTTAGTGGGGGCTGATAAAATGACGGAGGGGTTCACCTTTCTCTTTCTAATTGCTTTGATGCTGTGGTCGCTATTGACAGTGACATCTAAGTGGTTCAACGGTTGGGATTGTAATTACCTCTGATACCAGCTGTTGTAGCGAGGTGTCACATACAGCCGACACCCGCTGTGTATGGAGCGGGCTCCATACTCACCTTGAGCCAAATTCATACTCACTCTTCCCGCTATGATGTAACTTTACAAATAAATGTTGGTGTCACGAAGGGTCTGTGGACCCACTGGGCCGTACCGCCTTGGCGGTAAAGCAGCTGGCCAACAGGGCGCAGGTGAATGTCTATAGTTTGTATAGGTACCTGTGGCAGCTCAGACAGCAGCAGGGCAGGCTCGGTTTGGACTAGGTAGACGTCAGGCGAGGTGAAGCAGGTCAGACGTGGAATACAGCACCACACGACTTTGGCACAACACAGTGCTCGACCAGGATGGTATGGAATGCAAGAAACAGGAACAGGTACTGGAACAGATACAGGAACAGGAAACAGGAACACACTAGGAGGCCATCACATAGACAAACTAGGAAACATCAACAACGCTCAGGCATAGAAGCACGGGGCTGGACCCCTTTTATAGTCCAAGGTGCTCACGGGTCAAAGTTCATCAAAAGTCTAGTATGCGTGCTGCACCTTTAAGAGCGGGTATGAGCGTGCGCGCACACCCTACGGGATACGGCTGAGGTGAGTGGAAGCGGGCGCTGGCGTCTCCTGAGGAGGAGGCTGGGGCCAGAGCTTGCCGACTCGTGGTTCTTGCTGTCAGGAGGGGATTGGAGCTGACAGCCCGCAGCCACGGACATTACAGTATCCCCCCTCTTACGCCCCCTCTTCTTGGGACCAGAGCGAGAGAGAAACTTCTTCAGAAGAGTAGGAGCATTGAGGTTCTCCTCTGGCTCCCAAGACCTTTCTTCAGGACCAAACCCCCTCCAATCCACCAAATAAAAGGTCTTTCCTCTCACTTTTTTGGTGTCCAGGATCTCCTGAACGTCAAAGGTGTCTGAAGGGCCGCTGGAGGCAGTCACAGGGCTAGGAGTCTTGGTGTAGTGGTTCAGAAAGACTGGCTTCAGGAGGGAGACATGGAAGGAGTTGGGGATCTTGAGGGTAGGAGGCAGCCGAAGCTTGTAGGCGACAGCGTTGATCTGCTGTAGGATCTCGAAGGGTCCGAGGAACCTGGGAGCAAATTTGCATGATGGCACCCTTAGTCGGATATTCCTGGAAGACAGCCAGACCCTCATGCCAGGAAGAAACTGAGGAGGTTCTCTTCTCCTTGTGTCAGCCTTCCATTTCATGCGGTCGACTGCCATTAGGATGGAGGATCGAGTCTGCTGCCAGATCTGTAGGAAGTCTCTAAAAGCGGAGTCAGCCGCTGGAACCTCGGAAGTATCGGGCACCAGGAGAGGAATTTGTGGGTGCTGGCCGTAAACAATGAAGAACGGTGTATTCCTTGTGGACTCGCTGGTGTGAACCCCCCGATCAGACAAAATATGCTGCGGCAAGCTGTGCAGGCAAAATATGTGTTGGATGAACAGCTTGGCCAACTGAGGAGCAGAAGGAAGACCGGTCAGAGAGAGGCAGGTCCGTAATAAAGTCCATAGCTATATGTTGCCAGGGAGCATTGGGCAAAGGCAATGGCTGGAACAGACAAGCAGGTCATACAGAACAGGAAGAAACAAAGTCCATAATGTCCTTGGGCAGCGTGGGCCACCAGAATTGACGAGCAATCATATCCCGGGTCTTACGGACCCCCGTGTGACCTGTCAGTCTAGATGAGTGTCCCCAGCGGAGGTTTCTTTCCCGATCAGCCAGGCGCACAAAAGTCCTCCCTGGAAAAATGTCCCCAACTTGCAGGGTATAGACAAAGATAATGCAAGACGGGTCAATAATATTCTGTGGACGCTCCAAGGTGTCTTCCATCTCGAAAGACCAGGACAAGGCATCAGCCCTCACATTCTTGTCGACCGGGCGATAATGGAACTCAAACTGGAACCTTGTAAAGAACCGTGACCACCTGGCCTGACGAGGGTTCAGCCGTTGGGCCGTCTGGATGTAGGTCAGATTCTTGTGGTCTGTAAAAATTAGGATCGGATGAGCTGCACCCACTAGTAGATGTCTCCACTCTTCCTGGGCCAATTTGATGGCCAGTAACTCCCGATCCCCAATCGAGTAGTTGCGTTCTGCGGAAGAGTAGAGCTTAGAGAAATATCCACATACCCTTGACTTGCCCTTGGGACCTCTCTGGAACAGGAGTGCACCAGCACCAACAGAGGATGCGTCCACCTCCAATGAGAACTGCAGAGAGCCATCCGGATGATGGAGGATAGAGGCTGACGTGAAGGCACTCTTCAGGCTATTGAATGCGGACTCTGCTTTGGGAGTCCACACCTTGGCGTTCATACCCTTCTTAGTGAGGTTAGAGATGGGAGAACTCAGCAAGGAGAAGTTTGGAATAAACTGCCTGTAAAAATTAGCGAATCCCAAAACGCAATGTATGGCCCTCAAGCCTTGAGGACGTGGCCATTCCAGAACAGACTTTACCTTCTCAGGATCCATCTCAAGACCTCGATTCGAGACGATGTAGCCCAGGAAGGGTAGAGCATCTCTGTCAAAAATGCACTTCTCCAACTTGGCATACAGACGATTCTCCATTAACCGTAGCAGAACTTGATGGAGATGTCTCTGGTGCGTCATAGGATCTTGAGAAAAAATCGAGATGTCATCAAGGTAGACTACTACACAAACATAGAGGAGGTCACAGAAAATGTCATTAACAAACTCCTGGAAGACCGCAGGAGCATTACACAGGCCGAAGGGTATTACTAGATACTCATAGTGTCCATCACGGGTGTTAAATGCAGTCTTCCATTCATTACCCTGGCGAATCCGAATTAGGTTGTAAGCCCCACGCCGGTCCAGCTTAGAAAAAATCTTGGCACCACGTATACCAGTTCAGAGATCAGTGGCAACAGATACTTATTTTTCACCGTGATTTGGTTGAGACCTCGGTAGTCGATACAAGGACGAAGAGAGCAAACTTTCTTTTTGACAAAGAAGAACCCGGCTCCTGCAGGGGAGGAAGACTTTCGTATGAAGCCCCTCTCCAAGTTCTCTTTCACATAAGCGGACTTGGACATAGTCTCTGGCAAGGAGAGAGAATATACCCTACCACGGGGAAGGGATGCACCTGGAATCAGCTCGATAGGGCAGTCATACACCTGATGTGGAGGCAAAGTCTCCACCTCCCTCTTGCTGAGGATGTCCGAAAATGCAGCATAATGACTCGGCAATCCTGCTAATGACCGAGACAGCGAAGGCTGAGCCGAACCAATCTGCACCAGGCAACGGCCTTGACACTCAGGGCCCCACTGGAGAACTTCTCCAGAATTCCAGTCCAGGACTGGGGCATGCAGTCGGAGCCAAGGTAGGCCCAGCAACACAGGGTTAACAGCTTTGGATAGCACATAGAAAGGCAGAAGTTCGGAGTGAAGGGCTTCCACTTGGAGCCTCAGCGGCTTGGTCAGAGCTATAACTGGGTCTGGCAGAGGTAGTCCATTTACTGAAGAAACTGCCAACGGGTTCTCCAAAGGGGTGGTGGGTAATTGCAGAAGGTCCACCAGTTCTCTACGGATTAAATTAGCAGCGGATCCAGAGTCCAGATACGCAGAGACCTGATGCGTTCTTTCACCGGACACTATGGTCACAGGTATTGACAATCTAGACGGAAATACATTTTTACCCAAGGTTGTCACTCCTAGCAACCCTAAGTTCTGGGATCTTTGGGGACACAGGCGCACGAGATGGCCACCGAGGCCGCAAAAAATACAGGGTCTAGACTTGTGTCTGCGTTGTCTCTCCTGGGTGGATAACTTACACTGGTCCATTATCACCGACTCCTTAGGAGGATCGACATCTGTGGACAGCAGGGGTTGCTGCAAAGTAGGAGCCAGACTGGGAAGGGCTCCCTCCCGTCGAACCTCTTGGAGGCTTTCTTGGATCCCTATATCAATCCGGGCAGACAGAAGGATGAGGTCATCCAGGGTAGACGGCAGATCCCGAGCGGCAAGTTCGTCGTTAATTTTAGGAGCCAGTCCATGCCAGAAGGCAGCCACCAGAGCCTCATTGTTCCATAACAGCTCTCCCGCCAGGGTGCGGAAGTGGATGGCGTACTCACTCATGGAGGTGTCTCCTGGGCGTAGGTTAACCAAAGAGGCCGCTGCAGATGAGACCCATCCAGGCTCCTCAAACACCATGCGAAAAGTCCGGAGGATGGCTGGGCAGTCACGGGTCTCTGGTCCTTGTCTCTCCCAGATAGGGTTCGCCCATGCAAGAGCCTTGCCAGTGAGAAGGGAGATAATGAAAGCGACCCTTGCGCCGTCAGATGAAAATGTCCTATTATACAGGCTGAAGTGGATATGACACTGATTCAGAAATCCATGACAGGTATTTGCTTCTCCATCATAGCGGTCAGGAAGTGGCAAAGAAACACGTGGGTCAACACTGCCAAGAGGTGTAGTCTGAGGATCAACATTGCCAGGAGGTGTAGTAGGAGGAACAGCAGCTTGTGCCTCCTGCCGACGTGCAAGAATGTTCAACGCCTGGAGGAGTTGGTCCTGTCGAGACCAGAGGTCTAGCATATCCGCTCGCATCCCTCGAGACGTCGTCATAGTCTTGAATCGACCAGCGGGGTTCATGGCCTGAGCGTACTGTCACGAAGGATCTGTGGACCCACTGGGCCGGACCGCCTTGGCAGTAAGGCAGATGGCCAGCAGGGCGAAGGTGAATGTCTATAGTTCGTATCGGTGCCTGTGGCAGCTCAGACAGCAGCAGGGCAGGCTCGGCTTGGACTAGGCAGCAGGTAGACTTCAGGCGAGGTAAAGCAGGTCAGACGTGGAATACAGCATGACACGGCTTTGGCACAGCACAGTGCTCGACCAGGATGGTATGGAATGCAAGGAACAGGAACAGGAACTGGAACAGGTACAGGAACATGAAACAGGAAACAGGAACACACTAGGAGGCCATCACATAGACAAACTAGGAAACATCAACAACACTCAGGCATAGAAGTGGGGGCTGGACCCCTCTTATAGTCATGGGTACTCACGGGTCAAAGTTCATCAAAAGTCCGGTACGCACACTGCCCCTTTAAGAGCGGACAGGAGCGTGCGCGCGCACCCTATGGGATCTGGTGAGTGGAAGTGGGCGCTGGCGTCTCCTGAGGAGGAGGCTGGGGGATTGGAGCTGACAGCCAGCAGCCACGGACATTACAGTTGGGAAGAGGTTGAAGATACATTTAGCTGATGTTTACCCCAGATCGGTTGTGTATAATATAAAAATACTCTCTTTTTAATATATATTTTCACCTTTTATCATCATCTTATTGTTATCTTAAAAAATTCTGTCTCGATTGATTCTTAGTATATCTTTATAGCAGTTAGGGCTTTGTTTCTCCAAATACTCTGCATACACAAAGATTTTAAACCTGACATTTTAGCTGCCTGTAGCCAGATGGTATTGAACTACTATCAGACTAGCAAAAATGTCCCCCTCCCAATGTAATCTCCACGGCTGCGGAGAAGTCGGCTCCCTGTGTCACATTTTGTGGACTTTCCCCAGTTACTAAAATACATTGGAAACATGTGGAAAGATGGATCCAGGTCTAACTGAATCTCCATATCAGCTTGTCCCCTTGAATGCCCTGATTTTGAATGTTTCTAAAAAGCAACATAAACTACTGACATTTTTTTTTTCTGCTGCAAAAAGGATTATTGCTGTAAATTGGAAATCTCATTCCATCCCCTTTTAAAAAAAACTATTCAAAAGTGTAAAAAATATTCCAGGCCTTGAAGGTGTAATAGTATTTTTGGAAGACAAAATTACTTGATATATGGCTGATCACAACTGCAGGACTTCTCTCAGTTAATATAAGGATTCTCTGGCTAACTGCTCTCCTCTTTTTTCTTTCAAACACCCATGACCTGCCTTCTAGTTGTTACTAAATTTTTTAAGTAATTTCTGAATTTGCTGTTTTTTATTCCTTCACCGTTCCTTCCTACATTCTTGCTTTCTGTCTTTCCAATTTTCCTTCCAAATTTTTTTTATAAAAACGTGATTGGGTACATCATTGTCTTATTTGAATATAAGTCTAGTTTTTTTGGTGTTTCACACACTGTTAAAAAATACTCAAAATAAAAAAAAATTCTAGCTTGCAGTCACCACTAGAGGGAGCTGAGGAGTTCACTGCATACTGTTATATAGTTGAGTTCAAGGTAAATACAGTATGCTGTAAACTCCTAAGCTCCCTCTAGGGGTGGTTGCAGGCAGCAATCATTTTATTGTTTAACTCTATGGAACATGATTTCCTAAGGCGGGATTCACACGACAGGGTTTCCCGGCCGGGTGCCGGCCGTTCATAAATCGGCCGACACCCGGCTGCATTAGGAATAATAGACCCCTAATGGGGCTATTCAGATAACCGATTTTTTGACGGCCGGGAAAAAGGGGGCCTTTTTTTGCTCCCTGTAGGAGTCGGAATCCCCAATCCCTGGCCGGGGATTGGGGATTCCGCTACAGGAGAAGTGAGTGACTACACTGTCCATATATGGACACAGCGAAGTCACTCACTTCTGCAGCGGAATCCCCGACTCTATTGCCGGGGATGCCGCTACAGGAGAAGTGCGTGACTACACTGTTCATATATGGACACAGCGAAGTTACGCACTTCTGCAGCGGAATCCCCGACTCTATGGCCGGGGATGCCGCTACAGGAGAAGTGCGTGACTACACTGTCCATATATGGACACAGCGAAGTCACGCACTTCTGCAGCGGAATCCCCGACTCTATGGCCGGGGATTCCGCTACAGGAGAAGTGAGTGACTACACTATCCTTATATATGGACACAATGACGTCACTCACTTCTGAAGCGGAATTCCCGACCTGTGGCAGGGAATTCCTCTTCAGGAGAAGTCAGTGACTACACTGTCCATATATGGACATTGAAGTCAGTGACTTCTCCTGGAAGGGGGGGGGGATGGGTGCAACCTACAGGGGGCTGTGTGGCATCACCTACAGGGGGCTGTGTGACATCACCTACAGGGGGCAGGGTGGCATCACCTACAGGGGGCAGGGTGGCATCACCTACAGGGGGCAGGGTGGGTGGCATCACCTACAGGGGGCTGGGTGGCATCACCTGCAGGGGGCAGGGTGGCATCACCTACATGGGGCAGGGTGGCATCACCTACAGGGGGCAGGGTGGCATCACCTACAGGAGGCAGGGTGGCATCACCTACAAGGGGCAGGGTGGCATCACCTACAGGGGGCAGGGTGGCATCACCTACAGGGGGCAGGGTGGGTGGCATCACCTACAGGGGGCTGGGTGGCATCGCCTGCAGGGGGCAGGGTGGCATCGCCTACAGGGGGCAGGGTGGCATCGCCTACAGGGGCAGGGTGGCATCACCTACAGGGACAGGGTGGCATCGCCTACAGGGGGAAGGGTGGCATCACCTACAGGTGGCTGTGTGGCATCGCCTACAGGTGGCTGTGTGGCATCGTCCTACAGGGGCTTGGTGGCATCACCTACAGGGGGCTTGGTGGCATCACCTACAGGGGGCTTGGTGGCATCACCTACAGGGGACTTGGTGGCATTACCTACAGGGGACTTGGTGGCATTACCTACAGGGGACTTGGTGGCATTACCTACAGGGGACTGGGTGGCATTACCTACAGGGGACTGGGTGGCATTACCTACAGGGGCTGGGTGGCATTACCTGCAGGGGGCTGGGTGGCATCGCCTGCAGGGGGCTGGGTGGTATCGCCTGCAGGGGGCTGGGTGGCATCACCTACAGGGGGCTGTGTGGCATCACCAACAGGGGGCTGGGTGGCATCACCTATAGGGGGCTGGGTGGCATTACCTACCAGGGGGGCTGTGGCAACAAATTTAAATGAAATTCATCCGATTTTAAAACGGACAGGGAAAAAAACGGATGCAAATCGGGTCCAAATCGGCCGGTAAAAACGGCAACTCGGCCCAGAATGGAATCGGAACGGATGCAAACCGGATGCAAACCGGCCGGGAAAATCGGCCAAAAACGGACGATTTTCCCGGCCGACACTCGGACCCTGTCGTGTGAATGAGGCCTAAGACTGGCGTTTCATCCACCTGCCTTAGATTTTTGCTCCGCTGAAGTCAAATGCGACAGATTTATTTAAAAATCTGTTGCATTTTTTTGCTGGTGATGTGCCACAATTGCCCCCCCTCCCATCCCTAACGAAAAAATAAAAATCTATGCTCGCCTCACCACTTCTCTTTGCTTCCCCCCTCCGGATCCGCTCAGCCTCCCTCAGCATGGCGCGGCTCATACAAGGTCCTGACATCAAGTAGCGTCAATTATTATTCACATGCAACATCCTGACGTCAGTACATTGCATGAGACGCAGCATGCTGAGGAAGATTGAGTGGATCCGGAGGGGGGAAGCGAAGAGAAGTGGTGAGGTGAACATAAATAAATTTTTAGGAGTGGAGCATACATTTTCTTTAATTATCCGATGGGGATGAAGAAGTGGATGGGGAAGAGGAGGGGGGTAGTCTGATGGGAGGCAAAATGCATGGCCCGGCATGAGCCTCTACCTTACTCCACCCCACAGAGTAAAATCAATGCCATCTAGGACATGGCATAGATTTCTGTTCTAATTTATGCCAGTTTTTTTTGCGTAAATTATATTAAATTTGTCTGACCGCTGTGGCCCTGCCCTCTTTTGGAAAGCCATGCCACCGTTTTACAAAAGTGGCGTAAAAACTCAAAACTCAAAATTCTTAACACAAATTGCAATTGTTTTTGGCGCTCTTACAGCATTTCTACTGCCGTAGAAAGGTTGATTAATTCCCCCCTAAGTCTATGCAAGGAAATAACAGAGAAAAACAGAGCTTTGAACGCAAAAATAATTTTTAACCTTTTTTGATCAAAAATGATCGAGGTTGGACATTCACTTAAAAGGAAAACACTTTTGAACAACATAATTCCACAGATTTACTCTCGGAGATATAGTGTCCACCTGAGCCACCGTAAGGCCACAAGTGCCTTTGGCTGCATAATATGGATCTGTAAGGACTCCGTGTACCTCTGCACAGGCTCTGTGAACATGACTTAGCAAATCACCAAGAATTACTGGTGTCATGGTCCTTTAAAAAGTTTGCATAAGACATCCTATTCAAATGAAAATGACATTCAGTATCTATAGAAAAACACGCTTCGCTGATTCTTTGATACATCTTCTTGTTTCTTAAACTTCAGTACCAGTAAAGTAATTCTTTGATATAAATCCTGGTGTATTATAGGCTCGCTGGTGCTTTAATGGCATGATCCTTCTCTGTAACTATTACCAGCATTGAAGCAATGTAACATGGGATATTACAGCCCGTGATACTGTGAATTGTTTTATGTGATATTGAACCCCGGCTCTTTCATATTTTCCTTTCTCTAAATTTGATTAGTTCCTCATTGTTCTACTGTGGATATTAATTTAACCCCTTCCCTCCGCAACCGTTTTTCATTCTTTATTAATTTTGTTGTAGATTTTCACGGCACCATTTATTGCACTATATAATGTACTAGGATAAGGTAAAAAAATTATTTGTGGGGTAGAAAATGAAAAAAATAGTGATTCCTCCATTGTTTTTTGGGTTTTGTTTTTACGGTGTTCGTCGTGCGTTAAAAACAATATGTTAACTTTATTTGGCGGGTCAATTTGAAGAAAAAAAAAAGAATTAAAAATAAAATGGCTGAGCCCGCTCCATACTCAGCGGGTGCTGGCTGTATGTTACAGCTGATACTTAACTGTAATGGCCGGGATCGGAGATAACTCTGATCCTGGCCATCTAACCACTTAGATGCTGCTATTGACCGTTAGAAAGAGCTGTTAGATATTGTATCCTTGATCAAACGATTGGTTGTTCAAGTCCCCTAAGGGGACAATTTTTTTTAAAAAAAACATTTCAATCAAGTTTATATTATTGTATAAAACATTTAAAAATATTAAAAGTAAAAAAAAAACAAAAAAAACTTTTTCTCTTAAAGGGATCCTGTCATCAACATCTTACCTGTTAAACTCGCCGGACCCCTCAATAGCCGCAGCTGTCCAGAGTTCGTTCCTGTTCTCTTCTTTCCTGAAGTCCTCCTCTGTCAGTAAATATAGTCGTTTAAACTTTTCCCGCCTTTTATGGTAATTATTTTACCCTCTGGGATGCAGCTTCTTAACCCCGCCCACAGCTGCCACCACCTATCCGGCCCTGACTGGCTAAGGAGCTGTCAATCAAAAAGAAGGAGGTGGAGTCCACTCTGAGACGCTGGAGGAATGAAAACTTGACTCTTTTCAGATGAAGATTTGACTCTTTTCTGCTCATTTGCATACGACGTGGGACCACTGAAAAACTGAATACTAAAGCTACAGAGCTTACTTAGAACATATTTATAGCTTAGAGGACAATGATTTTTCACCCACTTTCACCAGGTATAGCTAAAATGCTGGTGACAGGTTCCCTTTAAGTAATGTAAAAAAATTGGTTTTGCCGCAGAAGTAAAAAAATCTAAATATTCTAATATAACATTATATTACCGCTGTAAAATAAAAAAATAAAAAGCCAGAATTTCTATTTTTAATCACCTTCGCTCGACCAAAAAAATGAAATATAAACTGATTGAATAGTTATACGTACCCCAAAATTGTACTAATGGTATTGATACTCATAAAAACGGAGGCTCGCTCCGCAAAAAACAAGTCCTCACACTGTTCAATCGACAGAAAAATAAAACGTTATGGGTCTGAAAATATTGGGACACAAAATTATTATATATTTTTTTTATACGTTTAAAGGGTATCCACAGGATATGTAATAAATGTCAGATAGATGCGGGTCCCACCTCTGGGACCCGCATCTATCTCCAGAACGGTGCCCTCTAAACCCCGTTCTGCCGCTCTGTGTTGCAAAAACACATGAAAAGGGTTATATGGTCGTGCGTTACGAAAACAGCATAGCTCGCTGAGCTACGCTGTTTTCGTAAGTCCCATAGAAAAGAATAGTAGTTACAGAAACAGCATAGCTCAGGAAGTGGCCGTGAGTCAAGAGATCAGACAAAGCTAGAACGGGGTTTAGGGGGCCCTGTTCTAGAGATAGGTGCGGGTCCTAGAGGTGGGACTTGTATCTATCTGAAATTTATGACATATCCTGTGGATATGTCATAAATGTCTCTCAAGGGAAAACCCCTTTAACTTAGTACGTCATAAAAAATATATAGCAATTTGGTATGGCTGTAATCGCATTGACCCACAGAATAACCTTAACATGTGTTTTTTTTTTCCTGCACAGTGAATGTCGTAAAAATAGCACCAAAAACAACCAATTTTATTCCAGTTTCCCGGTACATTATATGACACAATAAATGGTGTCATTAAAAAACGACAACTTGTCCCTGCAGAAAAACCCTCGTAGGGCTATGTCGATGGAAAAATAAAAAAGTTATGGCTTTTGGAAGGCGAGAAGGAAAAAACAAAAATAAAAATGACTGCGGTGGCAAGGGGTTAATAAGAAAAACAAGCTACAATTCAAGACACATCACAATAACATAAGGTTACGGCAGATTCTCTTGTAAATCAATTCCTTTCTAACAAATAATAATTTGTTATTAGATTCATGTAGCGGAGGCCAACAAAGTCATTTAGCGCTGTCACAATAATTACGAATGGGAAGTGGTCGGTGTCTTTTTCATTTTAACTGTGAAAGGATGTTTTTCATGGTTGAAATTCAGGAAAACTTCAAAGCGTTTTCAATAAATAATCTCATCGTATTTACGGCGAGTTTAGAGACATATCCTGCTACGGGCTAAGGTAATAATTATTACATTCCCAGAGAAGCTCATTCTGACTCAAATATCATTATGTTGTGGCTCAAAGTGTGGGAATCAACTAAATAAATGAAGAAAAATAATAATTTGGAGGTAAAACTTTGGGGAAATAACAACTCTGCTCTTTATTATATCTTATTATGTTTGTACATTGCTTCAACTTCATGGAACATATCAATACATCACGTGATCTACTGCAATCACAGGTCGCAGTAAAGATTCTTCAGCGGGGTAAGAAGGAGTGTATATATATATATATATATATTTCCATACCGATCAGCCATAACGTTAAAACCACTGACGGATTAAGTGAATAACATTGATGATCTGGTTACAATTGCGCCGGACGAGTGGTGGGATATATTAGGCAGCAAGTGAACAGTCAGTTCTTGAAGTTGATGTTGGAAGCAGAAACAATGGGCAAGTGTAAGGAACTGAACGATTGTGAAAAGGGCCAAATTGTGATGTCTAGACGACTGAGTCAGATCATCTTCAAAATGGGCTTTCTTGTGGGGTGTTCCCATTATGCAGTGGTTAGTTCCTGCCAAAAGTGGTCCAAGGAGGGACAATCGGTGAACCATTGAGAGGGTCACGGACGCCCAAGGCTCATCGATGCCCGTTGGGGAGTGAAGGCTAGCCCGTCTGATCCGATCCCGCAGAACTACTGTAGTACAAATTGGTAAAAATTGTACTGCTCTTTATGTTAGAAAAGTGTCAGAACACCCAGAGCATCGCAGTTTGCTTTATATGGGGCTGGAGACTGGGCAGAGTGCCCATGCTGACCCCTGTCTGCCACAGAAAGTGTCTAAAGTGGACACCTGAGTATCAGAACTGGACCATAGAGCAATGGAAGATGAACCTTGGGTTTTGGCATTCAGAAGGGGTGTGGCTTAAGATGCAACACTGAGCGCCAAAAATTAGCTAAAATTTTAGAGGAAAAATCTGGTGTACACAAAGCCAACTAATAAGTGGTCTAAGGAATAGAAAAGTGTCAAGCAAGATGCACCAAATTTATCATACGGCGTGTGTCATGTTGATAAATTTGGTGCATTTTCTGACTGCCTGGTCTAAGTTTACTGTCTAAGGCATCATTCACATCAGCGTTGGGTTCCGTTTGGGGTTTCCGTTCATCCATTCCGTCAGAGGAACAGATTGATAGAAAGCCAAATGGAAACCATAGCTTCTGTCTGCATTACCATTGATTTTTTTCAACGGAAACAATAGCATGGTCTCTTTTAGAGATCCCCTTTAATTATACATAAGCCCCCTTATCGGAAAGTCTTCCACATTTGTAGTATACATCTACAGTTCTATGTGCATACGTATATTGTATGGCAACTTCATAGATTCTATTTTAAGAATTGTTTCTCCATAATTGAATGTTTGTGACTGATTTAGTCATGAAGGAAATAACAACCAGCATTGGGCGCACTTGCTCAGGGGCAATGGTATGCAGCATCCATCAAATACAATGTATGTAGTCATTCATGTGGAAAAATGTACGGAAATGACCCTGAGGTGTATACGGAACATAATAATATACTAAACTACTGACCAAATCTTTTCTTAATCATGCTTTTCCCATAAGTCTCTATCGAATGTGTGGAAAATATGTATATTCTAAAAAATATTTCAACCTTCTATCTTACCCATATCTATCTATCTATCTATCTATCTATCTATCTATCTATCTATCTATCTATCTATCTATCTATCTATCTATCTATCTATCTATCTATCTATCTATCTATCTATCTATCTATCCTTGACAAAGGTGGGTTTGCCTACCGAAGTCTTGCAGCTCAGTATGCACTTTTTTTGATGTTACATAGTTACATAGTTACATAGTTTGTACAGTTGAAAAAGACACTGGACTGCATATTCTAGATGAGGCCGCACTAATGCTTTGTAATGTGCTAATATTATATCCGTGTCCCGCGAGTCCATGAATCTTTTAATACACGACAATATCTTCCTGGGCTTTGAAGCAGCTGATTGACATTGCATGCTGTTATTTAGTTTATGATTTACAAGTTCACCCAGATCCTTCTCAACTAGTGACTCCCCCAGTGTAGCTCCCCCTAGGACATATGATGCATGCAGGTTGTTGGTACCCAGATGCATAACTTTACATTTATCTACATTAAACTTAATTTGCCAAGTGGACGCCCAAACACTCAGTTTATTTAAATCCGCTTGCAATTCACGAACATCTTCCATAGTCTGAACTATATTACATAGCTTAGTGTCATCTGCAAAAATAGAAATAGTGCTATTAATCCCATCCTCTATATCATTAATAAATAAGTTGGATAATAGTGGTCCCAGCACTGAACCCTGGGGTACACCACTTATAACCGGGGACCATTCAAAGTAGGAATCATTGATCACAACTCTCTGGATACGGTCCTTGAGACAATTCTTAACCGCTTCCCGACCGCCCACTGTATATTCACGTCGGCGCTTGCTGGGCTCTGTGCAGTGCCGACGTGAATTCACGGTGGGTGTTAAAAGCACGATCCGGGTGTCTCAGAGTAGCGCTGACACCCGGATCGCTCTGTTATCACCTGCCTCTGGTCCTGGAGATATGCTCAGGACCTGATTAGTTCAGGTCCCAGTCATGTGATCGCAGGGAAAGTGTGTTGTAGCAACGAACTGGAAAGTTTGTTACTACAACAAACTGGAAAGTTTGTTGCTACAACAAACTTTCCCGGGGACCGATTGCGGGTGCTGCATTCGGTTATAAGGCAGAACTGGAGGCCATACAACGGCCTCCGGGTCTGCCATGCACAGCAGCCTATGAGAACCAGCCGGAGGCCGGTCCTCATAAGCTTCCTGTCAGTGTGACTCTCAGCGTCACACGGACAGTTTATAATACGTTACACTACCTGGTAGGTAGTGTAATGTATTATAGCAGCGATCAGTGCTGCAGGTCTTCAAGTAAAACAAGTAAAAAATAAAGTAATAAAAATGTTTTCGAAAAGTGTAAAAACAAGTTATAAAAGTTACAAAAACAAAAAATGCTTTTTTTCCTATAATAAGTCTTTTATTATAGGAAAAAAAATGAAAATGTTAAAAAAAGTACACATATTTGGTATCACGACGTTCATAACGACCCAAACTATAAAACTATAATATTATTTTTCCCGCACCGTGAACACCGCAAAAAAAATAATTAAAAAACAATGTCAGAATCACTATTTTTTGGTCATCAACCCTCCCAAAATATAGAATAAAAAGTGATCAAAAAGTCGCATGTACCCCAAAATAGTACCAATAAAAACTACAACCCGTCCCGCAAAAAAACAAGCCCTTACACCGCTTTTTTGACTGAAAAATAAAAAAATTATGGCTCTCAGAATATGGTGACACAAAAAATAAATAATTTTATCGAAAAGTGATTTTATTGCGCAATCTCCAGAAAACATAAAAACCTATATACATATGGTATCGCCGTAATCGTACCGACCCGCAGAATAAGGTAAAATGTCATTTATACCGCACGGGGAACACTGTAAAAAAAAAATACAAAAAACATTGTCAATTTATGTTGTCACTTTGCTTGCCAAAAATATCAAATAAAAAGTGATTAAAAAAAATCACATGTACCCTAAAATGGTACTAATGAAAAGTACAGATTGTCCCGCAACAAATAAGCCCTCGCACGGCTCCGGTGGAGAAAAAATAAAAAAGTTCTGGCTCTCAGAATATGGCGATGCAAAATGTGCAGAGTGTTCCAAAAGCGGATAAGATCGGGCGCCATTTGTCAGTGCGACACCGGCCACATATCTGCAAATTATTATTTATTTACCCCATTATTATACCCTCTTATTATGCCCTGATGTACTCTGTCCAGTTTACACATACCCCCAAATTATAAACTGAAATACCAGCAAAACCCCAAGCAGAACAGTTACCAAGCAAAATCTGCGCTCCAAAAGCCAAATGGCGTTCCCTCCCTTCTGAGCCCCACAGCGTGCCCAAACACCAGCTTACGTCCACATATATGATATTTTACATCCGGGAGAACCCGCTCAACATTGTATGAGGTATTTGTCTTCAGTGGCACAAACTGGGCACAACATATTGTGCATTAAAATGGCATATCAGTGGAAAATTTAGATTTTCACTTTGCACCATCCGCTGCGCATTAACGCCTTCGCGCACCATGACTTAATAGCATGTCGTGGTGCGGGGGGTTATATATGGAGCGGGCTCACGCACTGCACCCGCTCCATATTCTGCAGGTGTCCGCTGTGTATTACAGCTGACACCCGGGACTAACGGACAGGAACAGCGATCGCTCTGTTACAAGAGCCTGTAAAATGACATTATACTAAAATACATTAGTATTGCAGTGTATTGTACCAGCGACCTAATGATCGCTCGTTCCAGTCCCCTAAAGGGACTTTTTTGGTACCTCAGGGGCTTTGCAAATGCGATATGACACCCAAAAACCATTCCAGCTAAATTTGAGCTCCAAAAGCCAAATATTGTTCCTTCCCTTCTGAGTCTTGCCGTGGGTCCAAACAGCAGTTTATTACCACATATGGTGTATTGCTGTAATCAGGACAAATTGCTTTACAAATTTTGGGGTGATTTTTCTCCTTTATTCATTGTAAAAATTAAAAATTTCTATGTTTTTTCATAAAAAAGGCCATTTTCATTTTCACGGCCTAATTCCACTAAATTCAGCAAAAATACTGTGGGGTCAAAATGCTAACTATACCCCTAGAAAAATTCCTTGAGGGGTGTAGTCTTCAAAATGGGGTCAGTTTTGGGGGGATTCCACTGTTTTGCTCACTCCAGGGCGTTGCAAACGCGACATGGCACCGAAAACCAATCCAGCAAAATCTGCACTTCAAAATCCAAATGGCGCTCCCACCCTTCTGAGCTCTGCCGTGGGTCCAAACAGCAGTTTAGTACCACATATGGGGTATTAGCGTAATCGGGAGAAGTAGCTTTACAAGTTTTGGGGTGCTTTTTAATCTTTATTCCTTGCAAATATTTTTTTTTTTTATATTTTTTCAGAAAAAAAGTAGATTTTCACTTTCACAGACAAACTCCAATAAATATAGCAAAAGACCTGTTGGGTCAAGATGCTAACTATACCCCTAGATAAATTCCTTGAGGTGTGTAGTTTCCAAAACCGTCTCACTTTTGCGGGATTTCCACTGTTTTGGCACCACAAGACCTCTTCAAAACCTGACATGGTGCCTAAAATATATTCTAAAAAAAGGAGGCCCCAAAATCCACTAGGTGCTCCTTTGCTTCTGAGGCCGGTGTTTCAGTCCATTAGCACACTAGAGCCACATGTGGGATATTTCTAAAAACTGCAGAATCTGGGCAATAAATAATGAGTTGCATTTCTCGTGTAAAACTTTCTGTGTTACAGATTTTTTTTTATTACAAATGAATACCATTTGTAAATTTCCCCTCTACTTTGCTTTAATTCCTGTAAAGCGCCTAAAGGGTTAAGAAACTTTCTGAATGCTGTTTTGAATACTTTGATGGGTGCAGTTTTTAATATGGGGTGATTTATGGGGTCTATCTAGTACATAAGGCCCTCAAAGCCACTTGAGAACTGAACTGGTCCCTGTAAAAATAGCCTTTTGAAATTTTCTTGAAAATGTGAGAAATTGCTGCTAAAGTTCAAAGCCTTGTAATGTCCTAGAAAAATAAAATAATGTTCAAAAACAATGCAAATATAAAGTAGACATATGGAATATGTAAAATAGTAACTATTTTGTGTGGTATTACTATCTGTTTTACAAGCAGATACATTTAAAATGAGAAAAATCATAATTTTTGCAAATTTTCTCAAAATTTTGGTGTTTTTCACAAATAAGCAATGAATTTATTGACCAAATTTTTTCACTAACATAAAGTACAATATGTCATGAGAAAACAATCTCAGAATCGCTTGGATAGGCAAAAGCATTCCAGAGTTATTAACACATAAATTGACACATGTCAGATTTGAGAAAATGGGGCTGGTCATGAAGGCCAAAATGAGCTCGGTCTTGAAAGGGTTAATCCAATTACAATTTATACTTTCTAAACCTATAGTCCTTAATTTACCCATTAGACGTCTATGAGGGACTGTGTCAAATGCCTTTGCAAAGTCCAAAAACACTATATCCACAGCGGCCCCTCTGTCTAGGCTTCTGCTCACCTCTTCATAAAAACAAATCAGGTTGGTTTGACAGCTTCTGTCCTTAGTAAAGCCGTGCTGGCTGTCACTTATAATACTATTTATTGTCCCATAATTCTGTATATAGTCCCTCAAAAGCCCCTCAAACATTTTCCCCACAATGGATGTTAAGCTTACTGGTCTATAATTACCCGGGGAAGACCTAGAGCCCTTTTTAAAAACAGGCACCACATTTGCCCTGGGCCAGTTCCTTGGCACTATACTAGTCACTAGAGAATCTCTAAATATTATGGAGAGGGGGACAGAAATAACTGAACTAAGCTCCTTAAGAACTCTAGGGTGCAGTGGCGTAGCTATAGGGGTCGCAGCGGTCGCAGTTGCGACCGGGCCCCTAAGCCTGAGGGGCCCACGGGCCCCCCTCGCCACACTTAGAGTGACCGTATCATTACCTCTTAGCTAAACTTGATCTTTACACAGCGCAGGTGCAGCAGCGTGTGTAATCCTCCCCCCTTCTTGTGCTCTGAGGCACTGCATTGGAGGAGACAGGGGAGGAGGAGTCTCGATACACCCGCTGCCGCACGCTCTGTAAGGAGAAGCTCATGTCTCATTGCAGCTCATTTCCCCCACATCTATGTAAGTTCTGGACAGGCATCACTCATGCAGTTACATTGTCTTTCTTTAGTGTTTTTTCCCTATCATGTTTGATCTTTGCTGTTTCTCTCTGTTATTTCTATCCTGCAAATAGAGGACAGAACGGGAGGATTCAGCAGTGAGAGCGGCGCAGACAGGACACTGATAACAGAGGTTACTGAGGGTCATAATTCATTACAGGACAGCTCCAGCCTCCAGTTATCGGGAAGACACTGATAAGGGGGCTAGAGGTTACTGTGGGTCATGATTGCACATTAGGGAGGTCTGGAGTTCTGCTGTAATGTGAAACACACAGCTCTGCTATGCCAGTGTCCATTGGAAACTATAGATAATAAAGAGGCTTCTACAGATTTGTTAGATAATATCTAGTAAAGGGCATTTTCTTAAGTTTTTTTTTTTGGCAGAATCATAAATTATCACCTATCCTTAGGATAAGTGATCATTTTGTTATCGCTGGGACCCCCACCAATTATGAGAACTGGGGTCCCAAACCCCCCATTCCTCCTCACTGTAAACAGGACATTGAATGGAGCAGTGATCGTGCATGCACTCTACTTGCTCCATTCAAAGTCTATGGGAATGACAGAAACAGCAGAGTACAGCGCTCGGCTGTTTACGTCATTGTCATAGACCGTGAATGGTGCGGCGGGCGTATGCTCAACAGCCGCTCCATTCAAGCTCCTCTTTACTGCAGGGGTTCAGTGAGGAGGATCTGAGGGTTTGGGACCCCTGGTCTCTCGATCGCCTCCAGCAATAAGAGAATGATCAAATATACTGTGGATAGGTGATAATTTATGATTCTGGGAAAACCATTTTAAATATGTTGCAATTAATAAAATTATCAACTGTCCAGGTGGAATTTATCCTGTGTAGGAGGACATAGGGGGCAGCAATCCCTTTGTGGGGGCAAAAAAGTTGGTATTATTACTGTATAAGGCACAAAGGAGGGTATTACTGTGGGGCACAAAAAAGGCATTATGATTTTGTGGTGGGACACTATTACTTTGTAGGGAACAAAAGGGGGCACTAGTACAGTTTGGGGCACAAATGGGGCCACTATTAAGGTGGAGGGGGCACTAAGAGGGCTATTGGGGCTAGCAGCATAATTTGTAGTTTGTGTGAAGTGACAAGTTGTGGCTGGAAGAAGTCATGCCGGTCTGGCCTGGATAGAGTAGAAAAGGGAAATCTGGATACAACTGTAGTGTATTAATTTTTCACTGTGTAGAGCTGGTATATGACCTTTATTTGGTGACTTCATTATTTAGGTATACTATTATACATAGAACTGTGCCGCTTTAAGCCTGCCGTGTTATAAAAGTTGTTTTATTCGTCTCTGATGTATATATTTTTGTTTTGAGGGGTTACATTAGAGACCCAGTAATGCAGCTGAAAGTTAGAGAGAAGATGCATCAGGGGGCCCA
This sequence comes from Rhinoderma darwinii, assembly GCF_050947455.1. Taxonomy (NCBI): domain Eukaryota; kingdom Metazoa; phylum Chordata; class Amphibia; order Anura; family Rhinodermatidae; genus Rhinoderma; species Rhinoderma darwinii. The sequence goes on from NC_134687.1 coordinate 616,847,708, forward strand.
AACTGAAATTTTGCACCTGGGCCCATGAGCCTTTAGCTACGACCCTGCTAGGGTGTAACCCATCGGGTCCCAGGGCCTTGTGTACGTTTATTTAATTTAGCTTGGACCATATCTACATTCATCCAATTCAGTACATCAACTGATATATTAACAGCACTGGCACCGGCTACATCAGCTGCTCTTTCTTCTGTTGTATATACAGAGCTCAAGAACCCATTTAGTGACGCTGCCTTCTCTTGATCCCCTGTGACCAACTCCCCATTACCATTATCTAGGAGTCCTACATGTTCAGACCTTGGCTTTTTAGCATTTATATACTTGAAGAATTTTTTGGGGGATTTGTTTTGCTATCCTTGGCCACCTGCCTTTCATTTTGTATTTTTGCTGATTTTATTACCTTTTTACAGATTTTATTAAGCTCTTTATAATTTACAAAGGCTGCAGAAGTACCCTCAGATTTGTATTTTTCAAATGTCCTTTTTTTGTCATGTATTGCCCCTTTCACAGAAGGTGTAAGCCATGTGGGGTTTAATTTTAGTCGTTTATACTTGTTACCTATAGGAATAATTCTTCCTCAGTGCTTGTAATTCTTCTGGATTCCTGGCCCCACTGCTGCTTGCTCCAGCCTGCTTCTGCCGTGCTTCTGCCTTGCTGCAGTTCCGCTTTACCTGCTTCGCTTTGCCCCTGGCTTGCTTCCTTCTCCGTGCTCACGTTGGTATACTCCACTTCATCCTGGTCCTGACTATTCGTTCACCGCTCTGTTTCCTCGCGGCGTTCCGTGGGCTACTGCCCCTTCCCTTGCGTGTTCCCTGTTTGTTCTCCCGTGCACTTAGACAGCGTAGGGACCGCCGCCCAGTTGTACCCCGTCGCCTAGGGCGGGTTGTTGCAAGTAGGCAGGGACAGGGCGGTGGGTAGATTAGGGCTCACTTTCCCTTCACCTCCTTCCTGCCACTACATAATTACAAGCCCATACCTAGTCTACCATTCTCCTACGCTGACGCTATCATGGACCCCCTTGAGACCCTGACCCAGCAGATGCAGGGCCTCTCCCTACAGGTCCAGGCCCTGGCCCAGAGGGTCAACCAGGGTGACGCTGCCTTAGTAGTACCCCTCACCTCACCTCTAGAACCCGACCTCAAGTTACCTGACCGGTTCTCAGGGGACCGTAAGATGTTTCTCTCCTTCCGGGAGAGTTGCAGACTGTATTTCCGCCTAAAACCCCACTCCTCAGGTTCCGAGAACCAGCGGGTGGGTATCATCATATCCCGACTCCAGGAAGGGCCCCAAGAGTGGGCCTTCTCCTTGGCTCCTGACGCCCCTGAACTTTCCTCTGTTGATCGTTTTTTCTCTGCCCTCGGACTCATTTACGACGAGACTGACAGGACTGCTTTAGCCGAGAGTCAGCTGGTGACCTTACGTCAGGGTAGGAGACTGGTTGAGGAATACTGTTCTGATTTTAGAAAGTGGTGCGTAGCTTCTCGGTGGAACGATCCGGCCCTAAGGTGCCAGTTTAGGTTAGGATTATCTGACGCCCTGAAGGATCTGCTGGTTAGCTACCCCTCTTCTGACTCCCTTGACCAGGTTATGGCCCTAGCAGTACGACTTGACCGACGTCTCAGGGAACGTCAGCTTGAACGTTTCAATGTGCTCCCCTCTGACTTTTCTGCGATCCCCCCCGAGGTCCCGTCCCCTCGCCCCTCCACGGAGGACTCGGAGGTACCTATGCAACTCGGGGCCTCCATGTCCCCTCGACAACGTAGGGAGTTTCGCAGAATGAATGGTCTCTGCTTCTACTGTGGGGACGACAAGCATCTACTGAACACCTGTCCCAGGCGCAAGAATAAAAAGCCGGAAAACTTCCGCGCCTAAGTGATCATCGGGGAGGTCACTTGGGCGCACAGGTATTTCCCGTTAATGTGAAACGCAATAAAATTTTGCTTCCCTTTCAGGTCTCGTTTGCTGGCCGGTCTGCCACGGGCAGTGCTTTCGTGGATTCTGGCTCATCTGCTAATATCATGTCTGTGGAATTTGCTATGTCTCTAAAGATGCCTTTTATTGATTTACCTTATCCTATCCCTGTAGTGGGTATCGACTCAACTCCCCTTGCTAATGGTTATTTTACTCAGCATACGCCTGTTTTTGAACTCCTGGTTGGCTCCATGCATTTGGAGCAGTGCTCTGAACTGGTGATGCAGGGATTATCGTCTGATCTGGTATTAGGTCTTCCCTGGTTGCAGTTGCATAATCCCACGTTTGATTGGAATACTGGGGATCTCACCAAATGGGGTAGTGAATGTCTGATGTCATGTCTTTCTGTTAACTCTATTTCTCCCCGGGAGGAGGTAAACACGCTTCCTGAGTTTGTTCAGGAGTTCGCCGATGTGTTTTCTAAGGAGGCCTCCGAGGTGTTGCCCCCCCATAGAGATTACGATTGCGCCATCGATTTGGTGCCTGGTGCCAAGCTTCCTAAGGGTAGGATATTTAACCTTTCATGTCCTGAACGTGAAGCTATGAGGGTGTATATCCAAGAATGCCTGGCCAAGGGTTTCATTCGCCCCTCGACTTCTCCTGTAGGTGCTGGCTTCTTCTTCGTGGGGAAGAAGGATGGTGGTCTTAGGCCGTGCATTGATTATTGTAACCTGAATAAGGTCACCGTAAGGAACCAGTACCCACTTCCTTTGATTCCGGATCTTTTTAATCAGGTTCAGGGAGCCCAATGGTTTTCTAAGTTCGCATCAAAGAGGGGGATGAGTGGAAAACGGCGTTCAACACACCCGAGGGTCATTTCGAATACCTGGTCATGCCCTTTGGGTTGTGTAATGCCCCTGCTGTCTTCCAGAATTTTATTAATGAAATCCTGAGAGATTACCTGGGTAATTTTCTTGTTGTGTACCTTGATGACATACTGGTGTTTTCCAAGGACTGGTCCTCCCACGTGGAGCATGTCAGGAAGGTGCTCCAGGTCCTTCGGGAGAATAATCTGTTTGCTAAGACTGAAAAATGTGTCTTTGGGGTACAGGAGATACAATTTTTAGGGCAAATCCTCACTCCTCATGAATTCCGCATGGACCCTGCCAAGGTTCAGGCTGTGGCGGAATGGGTCCAACCTGCCTCCCTTAAGGCGTTACAGTGTTTTTTAGGGTTCGCCAACTATTACAGGAGATTTATTGCCAACTTCTCGGTCGTCGCTAAGCCTCTTACGGACCTTACTCGCAAGGGTGCTGATGTCCTCCATTGGCCCCCTGAGGCCGTCCAGGCCTTTGAGACCCTCAAGAAGTGCTTTATCTCGGCCCCCGTGCTGATTCAGCCCAACCAAGAGGAGCCATTTATTGTGGAGGTTGACGCATCCGAGGTGGGAGTGGGGGCCGTCTTGTCCCAGGGTACCAGCTCCCTCACCCATCTCCGCCCCTGTGCTTACTTCTCTAGGAAGTTTTCGCCCACGGAGAGTAACTATGATATTGGCAACCGCGAACTTCTAGCCATTAAATGGGCTTTTGAAGAGTGGCGGCACTTCCTGGAGGGGGCCAGACACCAGGTAACGGTCCTTACGGATCACAAGAATCTGGTTTTCCTAGAATCGGCCCGGAGGCTTAATCCTAGACAAGCTCGGTGGGCACTATTCTTTACCAGATTTAATTTCTTGGTTACCTATAGGGCTGGGTCCAAGAATATTAAGGCTGATGCTCTGTCACGTAGTTTCATGGCCAATCCTCCTTCCGAGAAGGATCCTGCTTGTATTTTACCCCCTGGTATAATCGTTTCTGCCACGGATTCTGACTTAGCTTCTGATATTGCGGCTGATCAGGGTTCAGCTCCCGGGAACGTCCCTGGGGACAAACTGTTTGTTCCCCTGCAATACCGGCTAAGGGTACTCAGGGAAAACCATGACTCCGCTCTATCTGGTCATCCTGGCATCTTGGGCACCAAACACCTCATTACCAGAAACTATTGGTGGCCTGGGTTGCCTAAAGACGTTAGGGCTTACGTCGCCGCTTGTGAGGTTTGCGCTAGGTCCAAAACCCCTAGGTCCCGACCTGCGGGCCTACTACGTTCCTTGCCCATTCCCCAGAGACCTTGGACCCATATCTCCATGGATTTTATCACCGATTTGCCCCCATTTCAGGGCAAGTCGGTGGTGTGGGTGGTAGTAGACCGCTTCAGCAAGATGTGCCACTTTGTGCCCCTTAAGAAGCTACCTAACGCCAAGACGTTAGCTTCTTTGTTTGTGAAACACATCCTGCGTCTCCATGGGGCCCCAGTCAATATCGTTTCTGACAGAGGGGTACAATTTGTTTCCTTATTTTGGAGAGCTTTTTGTAAAAAGTTGGAGATTGATCTGTCCTTCTCCTCCGCCTTCCATCCCGAAACTAATGGCCAAACGGAAAGGACTAACCAATCCCTGGAACAATATTTAAGGTGTTTCATCTCTGACTGTCAATTCGATTGGGTCTCATTCCTTCCCCTTGCTGAATTTTCCCTGAATAACCGGGTCAGTAACTCGTCAGGGGTCTCCCCATTTTTCTGTAATTTCGGGTTTAACCCAAGGTTCTCCTCCATTTCCCCTGGTTGTTCCGATAATCCTGAGGTAGAGGATGTTCATCGGGAACTGTGCACAGTCTGGGCCCAGGTTCAGAAGAACCTAGAGGCGTCCCAGAGCACACAAAAGATTCAGGCTGATAGTAGACGTTCTGCTAACCCCCGGTTTGTCGTCGGGGATTTGGTCTGGTTGTCGTCCAGGAACTTGCGCCTTAAGGTCCCGTCCAGGAAGTTTGCTCCCCGATTTATTGGACCTTATAAGATCATTGAAGTCCTCAACCCTGTATCCTTCCGTCTGGAGCTGCCCCCATCCTTTCGCATACATGACGTCTTCCATGCCTCCCTCCTCAAACGCTGCTCCCCGTCCTGGTCCCCCTCGAGGAAACCTCCTGTTCCCGTTCTCACCCCTGAGGGGGTGGAATTCGAGGTGGCCAAGATTATGCACAGTAGGATGGTCCAGGGCTCCCTCCTGTACCTGGTCCATTGGAGAGGATATGGGCCGGAGGAGAGGACTTGGGTACCTGCCCGTGATGTTCACGCTGGGTATTGATCAGGAGGTTCCACCTTCTCTTCCCTACTAAACCTGGTCCTCTTAGTAAGGGTCCGGTGGCCCCTCATAAAAGGGGGAGTACTGTTAGGGATCTGCCAGGTACTACGTCTAGATATACTCCTGGGATTAATCAATCCACACCTGAGGCCAGACCTGTTAGACTGACACCGTCTCCCACCAACCAGGGTGGCAGGCTCAGGAGTGGGAGAGCCTATCGCGGCCTGGTCAGTCGGAGTTAGCTCCGTCCCCTGTCCTTTATTACCTGCCGTGTTCTCTTCCTCAGTGCTTGTAATTCTTCTGGATTCCTGGCCCCACTGCTGCTTGCTCCAGCCTGCTTCTGCCGTGCTTCTGCCTTGCTGCAGTTCCGCTTTACCTGCTTCGCTTTGCCCCTGGCTTGCTTCCTTCTCCGTGCTCACGTTGGTATACTCCACTTCATCCTGGTCCTGACTATTCGTTCACCGCTCTGTTTCCTCGCGGTGTTCCGTGGGCTACTGCCCCTTCCCTTGCGTGTTCCCTGTTTGTTCTCCCGTGCACTTAGACAGCGTAGGGACCGCCGCCTAGTTGTACCCCGTCGCCTAGGGCGGGTCGTTGCAAGTAGGCAGGGACAGGGCGGTGGGTAGATTAGGGCTCACTTTCCCTTCACCTCCTTCCTGCCATTACATTGATTACATGTGATGTGATTTATTCACCCATGTAGATGAATACAATGTGTCATCCCTCTCAAAGCCCCTGTGAGAGAGATGACACGTTGTATTTATTTACATGGGTGAATTAATCACATCACATTTCTTCAAATTCCTGGAGAGTTGCAATTTTTTCTTCTATTTTGTGTAACTTGGACACTCGATCAAAGTCGGATACGCTGGCACCCACATCATATTGAAATTAGCAAAGTGCTGCTTTCTTCTATTTTATCTATCTATTTATCTATAGATCCAAAGAATCAGGCAGCACTCCAAGGTATAAGCAAAAATAGTGGTGGTGTTTTATTGGTCCATGAGTAATTGCAATGTTTCAGCTCAACACAAGAGCCTTTCTCAAGCAGAAAATGTAATGTGCAAACAGCATATATATATAGGAGAACCACAATCAAGCAACAATTGTAAAAAAGTAGTGCCAATTAGATATAAATTCACATATACAATTTTTATACAAAATATGCAAGACAAAAATTTGATTGTACAGTGTCGTAGTGAAATCGTACAAACGTTTCTTACCATATAACAAAGCCTCATCATGGTAAGAAGTGTAATATTAAAATATCAATACTATAATTATAAATAATCATCCATGTAATACACCTGTGCAATATTATTACATGTAAGAGACTCACCACAATAAGGACGGCTCCTCTACAAATGAAATAAATTCACGCTCCCAATCTGAATAACAGGCACTCTCCTGCTTCTCTCTATATATCTATATATATGTCACTCATTCCGACATGCCTACTTTGACATGGCCGCGATGTGCGGTCTGTGTGATCTACGCATGCGCGGACATGCGCAATAGGGCTATCTGATTTTGACAGCTCGATTAGTTCGAGCATGCGCAGTAGCACTTTGGGAATGCCGTTGAGAGCGTGAATTTATTTCATTTGTAGAGGAGGAGCCGTCCTTATTGTGGTGAGTCTTTTACATGTAATAATATTTGCACAGGTGTGTTACATGGATGATTATTAATAATTATAGTATTGATATTCTAAGTCACGGAAGTGCAGTAAGGGGAACTGGCGCCAAAAATTCCTCCAGCTTCACCCATAACTTAGAATTTTTATGATGGAACCAGTCCAATATTCGAGCACTCACCGCCGCAAAGTAATAGGCCTGACAATCAGGGAGCCCCGATTCACCATACCGCTTTCTCTTAATAAGAGTAGCTTTCACAATCCTAGGTGGTCTAGATCGCTGAATGAACCTGTTCAAAGCTTTATTTAACAAAAGGAAAAACTGTCTAGGGAGTGTACACGGTACCGTCTGAAATAAATACATCAATCGAGGCAGGACATTCATTTTTACAGCACTTATTCTTCCCAACCAAGAAAAATCCTTGGTATCCCATTTGGCCAAATCACCTCTAAGAGCTTGGAGAACGGGCAGGAAATTGAGAGAGTAGGAATCCGCAAGATCCACAGGTATCTTTACCCCCAGATATTTCAGAGAGCCAGCCTTCCATGAGAAAGAATAATTACTACGCAACTGACCAACTTCAGAAGCCGGTAAAGAGATGTTCATGGCCTCACTCTTAGAGATATTCATCTTATAATTACTAAAATAACTATGTTCGTATGGATTTCCGTAGAGACGGCAAAGATAAATGTGGTTGTGTAATATGAAACAATAAATTGGCCGCTAACGCAGACACCTTAAATTGCATATCCCCCACCTGAATACCCCGTATGTCCTTATTGTTCCTCACCGCTACCAAGAGATGTTCAATAACCACAGCATATAACAAGGGAGAAAGTGGTCATCCCTGCCTAGTGCCATTCCCAATCTTAAATGAAGCAGACAGTGAACCATTGATCCTAATTCTCGCCTGAGGACTATTATACAGAGACAGTATATGCGTCTGCATTAACTAACCCACCCCCATCTGACTTAAAGCCGCCTCCAGGAACCCCCAGTCCACCCGATCAAAGGCCTTTTCAGCATCCAAAGACAAGAGCATACACGGAATGTTATGCTGCTTCACAAGGTGAATCAAGGAGAAGGTCTTCAGCGTATTATCTCTGGCTTCGTGCCTTGGGACAAAACCCACTTGATCCAGGTGAACCAGCGAGCCCAAGAACCCAGCCAGTCTATTTGCTATCAGCTTAGAATACAATTTAGCATCAGGGTTGATGAGAGAGATCAGTCTATAATTAGAATGGTGTTGTGGATCCCTACCCTCCTTCGGTATGACCGTGATATGAGCCTGCAAAAGTGAATCAGAAAATTTAGCATGGTCAGATATCGAATTAAACGACTCCAGCAACGATGGCACCAATTCCTCCACTAATGACTTGTAAAAACCCGCCGTATACACATCCAGCCCCAGACTCTTCCCAGCTGGTAAGGCTTTAATAACCAGCACTATCTCATCCTTAGTGAACGGCAAATCCAGACTCAGAGCCTCATCTCGGGACAGATGGCAGCGCAGTATCCAGAATATACTCCGACAGAGATACCAACGGCTCGGGAGGAATATTACCAGAAATTGGAGGGGGCAAATTGTAAAGCGAGGAATAGTACGCACAAAAGGACGATGCAATATCCTCCGTCTTGTACGCTAACTCCCCCGACTCATTTCTTATGGAGGGTGTAAAAGAATCCTGCATCGCTCTAGCCAATGCCTTCCACGCCTTATTACCCCATTCATAGTAAAAGCGAGAGCATACCTGAGAAAGCCGAGTGCTGTTCTTATCCAAGAGAAGCTGAATGTCATGGCGTGTTCTAGTAAGTTTTTGTCTTGCATATTTTATATAAAAATTGTATATGTGAATTTATATCTAATTGGCACCTCTTTTTTTCACAATTGTTGCTTGATTGTGGTTCTCATATATATATATGCTGTTTCAACATGACATTTTTCTGCTTGAGAAAGGCTCTTGTGTTGAGCTGAAAAATTGCAATTACTTATGGACCAATAAAACACCACCACTATGTTTGCTTATACCTTGGAGTGCTGCCTCATTCTTTGGATCTACTGGTTTTGGTTCTTATGGTCGTGACCCGGGCAGGCTTGCACCCACATACTACTGGGGCTGTGCGGCTGACATCTTTTTGGACATTATCTATCTATCTATCTATCTATCTATCTATCTATCTATCTATCTATCTATCTATCTATCTATCTATCTATCTATCTATCTATCTATCTATCTATCTATCTATCTATCTATCGAGTTGGTGGCCGCCGTTCACCGCTGTCTGGCTTCCTCTAGAGGCCGCCAGCATCTATTACCTTCTTGCCGGCGTCCTGTTCCTCCTACCCTGGGATGCCTGCATGTACTGCTCTCCCCTGTGTCTCGCTCCCGTAGGGTACGCGTGCGCACGCGCGAGAGCTCTAGTGACCTCAAGGGGCCAGTGTGCCCTCCTTCCGGAGCGTTGTTGTGTCTACCCATGTTCGTTTAGCAAATTGTCACTTAGTTGTATCATGTTCCCAGTGTTCCCGTATCATGTTTCCTGTATCCGGTATCCAGTAACTGTGTTTGTTTCTGAACAAAGTCTAGTGTTGGAGTCGAGTTTATCTCATCTGCCACACCAATTGTCATCTGCCACGCAGAGCGTCATCTGTCCCAAGTGTCATCTGTCCCAAGCGTAATCTGCCACGCCAATTGTCATCTGCCACGCCAAGTGTCATCTGTGCCACGTATCATCGGTGCCAAACTATCTGCTACGTCTCGTGTCTGTCAGAACTTTCACACAGGTACTCTTGTGCTATAGACTTCCATTGACTGTACTTTAGCAAGCTGCTATTCTGCTACGGCGGAGCGGCCAAGTGGGTTCACATACCCCACAGCCGTGACTGTACGCTCAGGCCATGGATCCCGCTGGTCAACCCAAGTCAGCGGTTCAGATGATGCAAACAAACATGCGTGACCTCCGGGCACGCCAGGATCAGCTCCTACATCCAGTCTCGATAATCTCTCATTTGGATAATCCTACTGCAACTCCACTGGTTGCCGCCACTGTTCCATTACCTGTTACCCCTCCTGCCTGCCCTGGGTTTTCCATTTCGCTGCCTCTACCACCTCGCTACGACCGGGACCCTAAGGCCTGTAGAGGCTTTAACAATCAATGTACAATCCATTTTAGGTTTTGTGCCCATCTCTTTCCCTCTGATGAGGCCAAGGTAGCATTTATTATTTCTCTCCTCGCTGGCAAAGCCCTGGCATGGGCGAACCCCATCTTGGAATGAGAGGGTCCGGAATTCTCTGATCTACCACTGTTTCTAGAGACATTCTGTACAGAGTTCGAGGAACCAGGCCGAACATCCTCTGCGGCTGCCTCACTGCTGACCCTCAAGCAAGGTGTCTCAACTGTACTCTATCTCCTTCTGTATGCTGGCAGCAGAGCTGGCTTGGAATAATGAAGCCTTGGTGGCTACCTTCTGGCAAGGACTGTCTCCACACATCAAGGATGAGCTTGCAGCTCGTGACCTCCCATCCAGCCTGGATGCCCTTATACTGTTGGCAACCCAGATTGACATAAGGACTCAGGAACGTGCTCAAGAGGCCTGCCAGGAGAGAAAGTCCTATAGACTGGCCCCCAAGTTCCAGAGGCCCCTACTGCCTTCTTCAGTTTTTCCACCTGAAGAACCCATGCAGGTGGACAGACTCAAGTTGTCTGATCAGGAGAAACAACGCAGACGCTCTTCAGGTCTGTTTCTGTATTGTGGCCATAAAGGCCATTTTGTGCATCAATGTCCACAGAAGCTGGGGAACTCCAGCACCTAGGGTTGGTTGGAGAGACAATCATTTGTGGAACGACGCCAAATGCCAAATCCTCTCCAATATTATCAATTCCAGTGATTATTGTCTCCAGTGAAACGTCACACACGTCTTTGCTTATCTGGACTCCAGAGGGGCTGAAATTTTTATTCAGCAGGACCTAGTAGATCGTCTCCATCTGGCCACGGTTCCTCCGGAGAGGCTCCTGGCAGTCGCCTCTGTGAATGGGCAACCACTGCCCGATTCTTTTCTGCCAATCACTGAACCGTTGAGACGACAGGTCGGAATCCTCCACTCGGAACAGATTGCCTTCTTCGTCTTGCCAAAGCTATCAACCCTATTCTGCTGGGCCTGCTTTGGCTTAGTCTACATGTAAATGACATCTTCCGGGATCTTCTGTATGTGTGTGTGGTGGTATATTTGAAAGACATCCTGATCTACTCACCAGATCAAATTCTAGGAGAGCTGGAATCTTTTATTTTATTTTATGTGACTTTGACTCTGGATCAAAGTCGGATACGCTGGCACCCACATCATATTGAAATGAGCAAAGTGTTGCTTTCTTCTATTTTATCTATCTATCTATCTATCTATCTATCTATCTATCTATCTATCTATCTATCTATCTATCTATCTATCTATCTATCTATCTATCTATCTATCTATCTATCTCATATCTATCTATCTATCTATCTATCTATCTATCTATCTATCTATCTATCTATGCGAAAAATATAGGCAGCACTCGTGGATATCAAGGTGAAAAACCAATGGTGGCGAACTTTAATCCATAAGCAAAGTTTTTCAAGCTACGGGGCCCACGGCATGAGGGAGCCCGTGTCGTCTGCCGGCATGGGCCCCCCATGCTGATGACTCCGCTAGCAGCCGCTACAGCAGTAGCAATGCCCCATTCAATAGTATCTGCGTCCTTAGGACGCAGATACTATTGAACAGTAGGGCAGAGCAGAGAGGTATCTCCCTGCTCTGCAATAGGCTACAGGCCATGTTCGGCCTGCAAGCCAATCAGGCGCAGGGAACCGTGTGCTGGCCGGTGTGATGACGTCACTGGATCACGCTGGCCTACGCATGGATCCCGTCGGCATTGAGGAGCACCTCCGTTAGTCGTTAACGGGGCCTAGGTAAGTAGAAAGTTTTTTGTTTTATTTGTTTGGGGGGGGGGGTGATATATGGCGCTATTTACAGGAGGCTGTATGGCACTATCTACAAGGGTGAGCACTATCTACAAGGGGGGCTGTATAGCACTGTCTACAGGGGGCTATATAGCACTGTCTACGGGGGGGGGCTGTAAAGCAGTCTACAGGTGGGGGCTGTATAGCACTGTCTACAGGGGGCTATATACAGTTGCACTGTCTACAGAGGGGCTGTATAGCACTTTCTACAGGTGGCGATCTGCAAAGCACTGTCTACAGCGGGGCTGTATAGCACTGTCTACAGGTGGGGGTCTGTATAGCACTGTCTACAGGGGGGCTGTATAGCACTGTCTACATGGGGGCTGTATAGCACTGTCTACAGGGGGGCTGTATAGCACTGTCTTCAGGGGGCTGTATAGCACTGTCTACAGGGGGGATTTATAGCCCTGTCTACAGTCTAACTATCTCAGTCAGTCAATCAATCAATCAATCAATCAATCAATCAATCAATCAATCAATCAATCAATCAATCACATACCCATCTCAGATCTGCCTAATCTATCTCATGTCTATCTAACTAGCTATTATCAACTCATCTCATATCTGAACAAAAAAAACTTTTTTTTAAAACTTTAAACACAATTTTACAGTTTACATATAGAATCTAAATACAATTTTTACAAAAAGCATTACTTATTTTGTACTGATTTATAAGGGGAGTTTAAGAAATTTGTAAAAATAAAAATATACAATCATTACTCATCTGTTAAATCCCCCACCACTCCAAGCACTGGTGCTCTGGTGATCCCTGACGGTCTTTGTTTATTTTCCCGGAGCAATGACGTGCCACACATCCACATGATCGCTGTGTGCATCCCCTGGCCAGTGATTGGCTGCAGCGGTCACGTAGCTGTACAGCACGTCATTTCTCCAGGAATATAAACAACACCGGTGGGTACCACTGAAACATTGGCGCTGGTGAGGCGGGGGATTTAACAGGTGAGTAATAGTTGTTTTTTTATTTTGTAACATTTCCTGCAGCTAATTCAATCTTCAACTCTTGGATAATCATCTTGTATTTTAGCCAGAGGGGCATTGACAATTCTGCTGTTTTAATACTAGAATCTGTTGACAGCTTGTTGACAGACACACCCCCTAATAGTTTAGCTGAGCTCCTGTATTCAGATCACTGTCCTGTACCTAATGCCATAACTACACATTGCATCCCATTTTTTACTTTTCTTTTTGCCTAGCCTCTTCTTTTGCAGCTTCCATCTGCTCCTCTGTCGCTCCTAATTGCTAATAGCACCCATACTTTTTCTTTAACTCTTTCTTTACCCTGCTCTCTGTTTTTCTCATGCAATGCTTTTCTTTTCCCAGTGGATTCTGTTTTTCAGTTTCCTGACACATTTGTACTGAGGCACGGAAACAGCATTTATGCAGTTAATATTTATATTCATTGTCCTGTTTGTACAATATCATTACTTTCTGCATTGTGTCATGAATTGTAGCTTTGTACTGCCATCATTTCACTCCCAGTGTATACAACGTATCAGATCTCTGTACACTTGTGAGTGGGAGAAAGAATTATTCATAAAGTAATAGCTGGATAAATGACTTGACCCCTACGCTACGTTGCCCAGGAGACTAGGACTGTAAGTACCGCTGTATAGCCATACTCTGCTGCCATGTGTCAAATTATTTAAAGGGAACCTGTCCACAATTTTGACTTCCACCCCCCTACACAGCTAGAGAGATTTTTTTTAAATATACCCATGTGTGTCAGCAATAATAAGTCCTGGCAGCAGTTAATAAAGAGCTTTTTACATGAAAATACTGAATGAAATAATAGAAAATGATATATCCCATCTCTCCAGCTATCATATGCTGCCCTCAGATAGGAAACTTGACAGAGCCAACTTAAAGCATAATAGCAGGTCAAACCTGGAGATTACCGCTGATATCCAAAATATGCCACTGCTTCTTCCATGTTATACCGTATGTGGGAGCATACAAAGAAATCACACAGCCCCATAGCAGATCTCAGAAAAGTTCCCAACCCCCACTAAAAGTTCCCCCTACTATACCTTCACTAAAATTAATGTCCACCATTCCGTGCTGTTTACTGTAAGGCTGGGTTCACACACACTATTTACGGACGTAATTCGGGCGTTTTAGCCCCGAATTACGTCCGAAAATACGGCTCCAAAGCGTCGGCACACATCTGCCCATTCATTTGAATGGGTTTTACGATGTACTGTGCCGACGGTCATTTTTTTTACACGCCGCTGTCAAAAGACGGCGCGTAAAAAAGACGCCCTGTCACTACTTGAGACATAAATGGACCCGTTTTCCATTGACTCCATGGAAAAACAGCTCCAATTACGTCCGTAATGGACGCAGCGAAAAGCGCCTGCACATGCCATTACGTCTGAAATTCCATAGCTGTTTTCTCCTGAAAACAGCTCCGTAATTTCAGCCGTAATGGAGGCTGCCGTGTGAACATACCCTTAGGGTATGTTCATACGTAGAGTCAAAAACGTCTCAAAATACGGAGCTGTTTTCGAGGGAAAACAGTCCCTGATTTTCAGAAGTTTTTTGAGCAACTCGCATTTTCCGCGCCGTTTTCACAGCGTTTTCGCTGCGTTTTTTACTGCCGTTTTTGGAGCTGTTTTCATTGGCGTCTATGAGAAAACTGCTCCAAAAACGTCCCAAGAAGTGTCCTGCACTTCTTTTGACGAGGCTGTAATTTTACAAGCCGTCTTTTGACAGCGACGCGTAAAATGACAGGTCGTCAGCACAGTACATCGTAAGACCCATTGAATGTAATGGGCAGATGTTTGCCGACGTATTGGAGCCGTTTTTTCAGACGTAATTCGAGGCGTTAGGGTATGTGCACACGATATCGACTATTACGCCTGAAATTACGGAGCTGTTTTCAATATTCATATGGATAGTGACTTCAGCAGGGGCTTCTTCAGGAGCGGAATCCCCAGTCACCTCGGCAAGGCAGTGCCCAGGGATTGCAGTCCAGAAGCATCGGCAATGCAGGCCGAGGAGAAGGCAGTTCACCTCAGATCTTCACTGCAAGGCGGCGAACACTAGCCCTGATTTCAGGGAGGAGCTAGTGTACAGCTACTCACAAAGCACCACGACAAGATTTTTATTCTCCCACGCCGGCTGCTGCCAGAAGGTGGATGCGGCAGCACCCGGCGTTCATACACTACAATGTACTAAGATAGGATACGGCGCCAGACCTTCCTAAGAGACGGACCCAGAAACACTGCAGGTAGCGTTTTTGGATCCGGCGCCACAACTGATGTCCCCTGTGCCAGAACAGATCCCATAGAAAGCTATGGGTCCCGTTCTAGCATCAGTTTGCCTACAGCTGTTCTGCAACATGTCGGTGGTAAACTGAAGCGGACACTGGACATATGTGAACGGCCCCTAAGTGTATTGATGGTGATGGAGGGCCTCAGTAAGGCGCACATAGTTCTTGAAAACCACATTCCACGTATGTACTGGGAAAGCGCCTGCTGCATACACTGAATGTATCTATAGTCCCCCTTTCACTTGGCATATGGCAAAGGATGTACTTTTATTAGTCCATCCTTGAACTAAAAGGAAAAGCGGCGCTCCATCAATTGCAAAAAAGAAATAAAAAATCAGGTGGTGGAGTATGGAGCAGACTCACGGGATGAGCCCACTCATAGAATGAGCGTGTCGGCTGTATCTTACAGCCGACACTACAGTGTGACAGTCAAAAGCAACCGTGGCATCTAAGTGGTTAGAAACAGGGTGGCCCTCTCTCACATGCCATCGGCCCCCTGAAGGCAGGTCTTAATATGTGCCTGTCAAAGGCACACTAATGTATTGCAGTATATTGTGTAAGCAATCCAACGGTCACTGGTTTAATTCCCCTAGGGAAACTAGTTAAAGACAATTCAATTAAGTTTTATATATATATATATATTTATTAAAAGTTAAATTTCCCCCCTAAGGCAATGTAAAAAAAAACAACAATTAACTTGTATCACAGTAAAAGTCTGAACTATTACAATATAACATTATTTAACCCGCACGGTGAACGCCGTAAACAAAAAAAATGTAAATACCAAAAGTTGATGGAAAGATAAAAGTTATGGCTCTCAGAACGTGGCGGCACAAAACAAATTTTATCTATAACAATTTGCTTTTTTCTTGTAAAAGTAGTAAAACATGAAAAAAAAACAATATAAGTTTGGAATCGCCGTAATCGTATTGACCTGTAGAATAAAGGTAACCTGTCATTTTTGAATGGTGAACGCCGTAAAATCGAAACCCCCAAAAATGGAGGAATCACTGTTTTTTTTTCATTCCACCCCTCAAATAGTTTTTTTCCAGTTTCGTAGTACATTATATGGTACAATAAATGGTGCCGTAAAAAAAACTAAAACTCGTCTCTCAAAAAACAAGCCCTCAAACGGATATCGATGGAAAAAGAAAAAAGTTATGACTTTTGGAAGGTGGGGTGGAAAAAACGAAAATTAACATCTGAAAAATGGCTGCGGAGGAAAGGGGTTCTTATCCGGTAATGCTTCATTTTGGCTCCATGAGACTTTCTCATATATCTTAATTTTCAACTGGAGTGCTGCCTCTCCTTTCTACTTGTGTTGAGGGGTTCCGTCTGAGGTTTCTGTTGGGTTAACCCCTCAACGGAAAGGCAAACGGAAACCTAAGCTTCCGTTTCCCTCACCATTGATATCAATGGTGACGGAAACCTGGCTAAAGGTTTCCGTTTGTCACCATTGTGACAGGGTTCCGTTGTTTTGACGGAATCAATAGCGCAGTCAACTGTAAGCTCAGACGGAACCCCTCAACGGAAAGGCAACGGTGATGTGAACACAGCCTAAAATGAAACGAACATCACCAGATGCCATCCCCACAAATCTAATGTTTGAATTCATTTTGGGGTCTGGTGTTTGATGTCATTCTACGTTTCCTACTTATGTAGCTGATAGTGTGTGGTACCATTGTTTGTGTTTTATCCAACCTTTTAGATTTTATTCAGTAAATTAAATTGGTTAAGTGATTAATTAACATTGCCCAGCAATATAAGCATGTTTTACTGCACAATTAAGAGTGGCCTTGTTTATTTCTATATAGCTAATAGGTGGGACCCAAGAATGATTTCCTCTGGTCGGCCCAAGGTGCTCCAGTCCGACACTGGCACTATATCACCTTATATGTGGGCACTGTGACACTATCTGAAGTGGGCACTGTGGCACTATTTGGGCACTATCTTCAGTGGGCACTGTGGCACTATCTACAGGATCGTTGCGGCACTATCTACATGGGAACTGTGGTGTTTTCAGGGGGTTGGGACAATAAAATCAACAAATTAAATCCATCAGTTTTTTTAACCACCATAGAAAACGGATGGCAAACGAATTACAAACGGCCATTAAAAACGTACAGTCGGACTGGAAATGGTTGAAAATTTGGAGACACTGATGCAAAATGGCCATGAAAAACTGAAAGTTAATCAGTTTTTAATAGCCATTTTTTCACTGTTGTGTGAATGTAGCCTTACACGCCTTGGCATGCTTTTAATGATTAATGGTTGTCTGAGGAATGTTATGCCACGCTGAATGCATTATGCACGCAAATCATCAAGATTGGCTGCTGGCAGCTCCCTTTGCAATCGCCGACCAATGACGTCCCAGATGTGCTCGATGAGAGACAAGTCTGGAGACGCTGCAAGCCATGGTAGCACGTTTAGGTCACACAGGCTACTCACAGTAGCACCGGCAACATGTAACACGTACCACTGGTTTCACGTCCAAATCAATGTATCGCCGAGCTGTTAGTGTACTCAAATTAAAGACTAGAAGGTTCCGGCTATCATACATTATGCCACCCCACACCATAATCCCGGGAGTAGGACCGGTGTGACGTTCCCTTGTGGAGGCCTCTTCATGGCGTTGCCCATGTGGTCTCCAGACCAATCTTTGGCTATCATTGCGCCCAAGACAAAAGCGGGGCTCATCGCCAAAGAGGATAGACCTCCATTCCAGATGACTGGCTCATAGCCCAAAGTCGTGCAAACGCCTTCTGATGGTTTGTGTCAACACTGGTTGCTTGCAGGCTTGGGATGTGACGTCCAATTTCACTTGCATTACAGAATCGATCACTATGCGCTATTTTTACACTCAGACGATCGGTCTGTGCAGAGTTTTGCCTCCGGGCACCTCTTGCTGGCATTCCCGCTTAATGTTCTTTCCCCAACCCCTGGGACACACAACGTTGAACAGTGTTGACACCTCGGTCTAGGCGCGTAGTGATCTGCTGGAGAGATAAACCAAGGTCTCTCAGTTCAAGGACTCTGTCTCTCCCAGATTGCGACAAGTGGCGATAACTCTATGGTAGTTGTAAAGATTTGTATGCAGTAAGCTCCCCCTAGTGGCGAGTGCTGGTAGACACTATGACAATAGTAGGGAAAAATGGGGAAGCAGCTCAGTGCCAGGCCCATTCCTATAACAATCTGCTCCTATAGTAGATACACTACAGGAGATGAGATATAAGGCTTTGTTTGTAGGGTCTTCACACTGTAGCACTGCTTTACTTGTCCCTGTCGGCAGCGCAGAAGAGGAGAAAAATTAACTGGAGTTTGAAAAAGGAAATTACTTCCCGATAAGTCTTACATTTGAGATCAATAGATTGATTAAACATTCATCGACTTCTATTGGCATTCTCCTTGATGGGAAGCTCTGTCCTGGGTTTTTTTTCTTCCCATTTCCACTTGGTAAAGTGTCTTATGATGATACCAGAAGTTGATACTATGGAAATTGCGGCACACATTGTGACGCGCTAACTAAGGTAAAAGGCTACGCTCTTGTTTTATGGCATCAGCTTCATCATTTGTTTCATAAATATTGCCCTATGACGAGCTTTGCTTGTATTTTCTAGCTTTCTTCATCTCTGTGGTTGCCTGTGACATGGATGGAACACTGGTGATTTATATACATCTGGCTTACAAAATAATGTCTCTACAAGATGAAATTTTTATAAGGTGAGACACACAGCAAGAAAAAATATATATAAGCAATCGAACTACTAAAACAAGGTTAAACAAAGGTTATGGAAAAAAAAATTCTAAATTTAAAAAAAAAAATCTTATTGTGCAAAAATATTAAACCATAAAAATGTTACATATTTGGTATAGCCGTAATCAAAATAACCCATAGAATAAAGATAAAAAAACTGCATGGTAAAATAGCATAAAAAAATACCCAAAAATAATTGTGAAATTGCTGATTTTTTTTCTATTCCCTACAAAAAAAGTTAATTAGTAAATAATAATAGTAAATTAGTAAATAATTAAATGTATCCTGCAAAATACAAGCCATTATACAATTACTATGTATTGACAATTTTTTTTTATTATGGCTCAGGGGTCACTGTTAGCGTTTCGTAATTAATGATAATTATCACATACTGTTGGATTAATAGCAGAACATACAAATTAAGGGGATTAGACTTTCCTTGGTGTTCTAGAACCATAAACCTTCAGGAATTATTTGAACATTGAACATTCACTGTGGATACAATTAAATAACGAAAAAATAAAAACTGCCCTCAGCGTCTAACATTTAATGCATGGTGAGAATTGTACGTAAACTACAATGTACTATTATTAATAAAATATAATAGCGATACGGTAATATGTGATAAAAAAAAGAACATCTAGTTTCTTGTATGGTACAGATGCATGGATTGGCTAATAGTATCATTCTATCGCAGAATCTTGGAGCAGCTTAATTTGGTCAAAAATAATTAAATACAGTGGATTCCAAAAAAAGCAGCGAGAATCTTTGATAGAAAACCTAAAAATGTTTCTTCACCCAAATAATAGATGTTGCATGCACTAAAAAATAGTCCTTTTCTGTCACTTCTTAGAGCAGCTGTATTGTGCTCCAGAGCTGCTCTTCTATTTGATGACAGGAAGTAGAAACATTGTCGGCCATTTTGCCATTATGGAGTGTTCTAGTCACACAGACACCCACCTGCTACTAAGTATACATACACACCGGTGTCCTAGTAGCAGACCTCCTATGTTCAGCTCATCATTGTAAGACCTTGTAAATTGAAAGAGGATATCCAAAAGGGATAGCCCCTTTAAATATTCAAGCAATTTACACCAAACATGATGTCAATTTCTACAAAATTGATTGAAAGCATACTGAATAAAAGAAAAAGGAAAAAAAAATGGTACGTCTATAATGAATAAAGGGTGCGATGGAGAAATGGCCTCTAATTTCCCTACTTTTGCTGTCTGGATAAGCTTTTGTCGAATACAATAATCAAGCCTGCTTTATGTATTCACAATGCGCACATTGAATTGTTCTGAAAAAGAAAGGTTGCCCTTGTCTGACCCTGCGTTTTGCGTTTTACTTTATAAAGAAGGAGGACAATATAATCACTAATCATATAGAAATGATATAATTTAAAGGATAAAACAGAAAGACACATCAGGATACATTTTAATCCATGTATATTATTTGATGAAGAAAATGACTCATTGTTATGAAAGACTTCAATCTGCTTTTGATACATAATTTCAATATCCAGACAAAAAAACCAAAACAAAACAACAAAACACCAGTAAATATAAATCCATCAATCAGTTTTCAAAAAAATAAATAAAATAAAAGAGTTGTCACCTATAGGTGGCAGTAGAGAGAAAGTTTTCTTCTTTAGGAATGAGACCTATTTTACATACTATTTCCCAGGGAGCATTGCTGAGGACTCCCTACAAGCTGTCTCTCCACAAGAGGAATCAGTACCTTCCAAGAACTGCTTCGAAGCATCTCATTCAGTGAAACAGGACCTATTCTGCACTGATGAGGAGCAACAAATCTGAAGTGCTGTTGTGTACAGATGGGTGGCTCTGTTTTGGCTATTAACCTGAGTCATCTTTTCACGGTTGTACAGAAACTTACAGGGTAGTAACCAATAGGTAGTACTTGAGAAACTGTTTTCTTCTTTCCAAAGGAGAGCTATTTTGCATAATTTTCCCAGGGTGTATTGCCCAACCTGCTGGGTCTCTGTAAGGAGAATCAGCACTTTCCAAGAGCAGCAACTGTTCCTGAGATAGCTAAGTGACAACCAATATAGTGGCAATGCTGCTTCCAATGGGGTCACCCAGGTTTCTCAGACTAAATAACCCCGCAGTGATGAGTATGTAGATGCTGGGAGATCACCCTTTGGATACAATACAAATATACAAAACTATACTGTCATATAAACACAAGTTAGTAAAGGAACTTTATTAAATGTAATCTGCCGCCACAAATATACAATTATTCTACTAATTTGCTAGTTTATCCTTGCTTTACAATTATCCCCCTATCATTTTCTAGGATCATCTATTCATCTAAGGGCAAGGAATTTTTTAAGGGCAGTTCCACCCCTATTTTACAGAATTTAAGTACAACTGGTATCCCTAGATGGGATCGTGAATGGGTTAAAAGAAGTGATCTAGGACAGGAAAAGGTACCTGTAATTCATTTTTATTTACTCTAAATAGGTCCAAAATTTTTTATAGGGCTTAGAGCTTTTGTGTTTTTTTTTTTGTTTTTTTTTTATAGAGCTACAAATCCCTCGCTTCCCCTCACACAGTCATAGAGTTACATTATAAAATTATGTCTGCCTGCACTTACCACTAGAGGGAGCTCATTGAAAAGGAGTTTATACAGCTTCCATGTACGTCTATAATAAGTGCATATGCAGTGGGCTCGCTCTAGTGATGGCAGAGAGAATTTTTAGAATTAAACTCCACTTCTCATGAACTGAAGACGTTTGCAGGTACTAGGAACCCCCTTTTCCCTAAGTACACCCATGTAATCTAAGTGTAACAGGCGGACCCTCGTTGACTGCAGGAACGAGGTGTAGGGCTCCAGGGAGATTTGTCAGCTTTTCCGGGATTCCGGGGTAGATCATTCTTTGAGAGTTAGCAAGTATTTCCTACCTAAATCTGCGCCTGGGCATGTGTCCCACCAGTCCCCTTCCCCTTAGTTACGCCCTAGTCCCCAGTTAGGGAAATGTAGAATATATTTTTAATAAATATTTTGATTTATACAATACTGCTACTTGGAAATGAGCATCTGCAACAGGACATTACTCCTCTGTCAGTTCTCATTAGGAGTAACATTTTGCATTATTGCCACACACTTGGCAATTTGTAGTCTTGTGACAATTCTGGAGACAATTCAAATTTGTATGTCATAGCTTGAAACCCCATAGAACATTTTTAACACATCTTTAAAGGGGCACCACCCTTGTTTATGGGCTGTGTTCGGTATTGCAGCTCAGACCATTGACTTTATTACTGCAATACCAGACACAGCCCATGGCCAAGCGTGGCGCTGTTTCAAGAAAAAAGAGCTGACCCATTCTTGGAAACCCCTTTAATAGTGCTGGTCTACTCATATGGGACAGTGAAACGTTCCAGGGCCGCGGGAAACCTTGACTGATATTCTCAGCAGAGAAAGAAGCATCAGATGAATAAGTGATTGAGCAATTCATTTCTTTTGTTTTCTCACAAGCCTGTAATCCGTCTATATTGATTAAGTGTTAAAAGGATCTTATAGTATTGACAGAAAGACAAGTAGCGAGAAATTATTTCCTCTTGTATACTATGTAGCACAAATAAAATTAATTGCAACAGTACTGAGCTTCCATGCCCAGAACAGGCTTTCAGATTAAAATTGCCTATGGCTGGGTTCACACTGTGCATTTTTGGTGTGTTTTTAACGCAATTTTGTTTTCTTGGGGGTAAATTTTTTCACATGTCTCTTATTGGTCATCAATTATAAAAAAAAAAACATCTTAAAAATGCACCAAAGGGGGGGGGGATGGAGTAAGACGCACAGTTCAGAGCTCCTCCATTAATCAGCCTAAAAACTGCGGTATATACTAGATCTAGCCAACTAATCCATACTCACGATGGTGAGACGTTCTGCCAAGAAGCCGGACAACAAGTTGGCATCTTCTGGAGCGCCAGGTGCTGGGAACTTGGACGCTTTCTTGCGCTCGGACTTGCCGGTGAGACAGGCGCCATTACCCGCGCCTTCCCAGTACACTAGGTCACAGTCCTCCTTGTGTCCGTTGGAGCCTGCGGACAAAGATCCCCTTGCAAATACTGCAAAGTTGATGTCGCCGGCGACAACTTCTACACTACCTACTGAGCAGTTTCCCAAGTTGGGATCCACGGACCGACACGAGGTCGGCCGGCCGCCATCTCCTGTCATGGCCTTCAATCCACACTCTGAGGAACCAGAGGCAGTTGATTCTCCGGAGCCACCCTCTTCTCCACAACGGGACTCTCAGGTCAGTGATTCACCGTTCAATCTTGTGGACTTTCCACTCTTACCCAAACCTCTGAGACCCCAAAGAGATGAAGTCCCTTCTTCTAAACGTCCCAGATACTCGGGACGGTCAGGGCGGGAACCTGAGTTAGAGAACCTCTCCAATTCTACCCCACCGCAACCATGCGGTCATGGCTCAGACTCACAACCATGGCTCTCTTCATCAGACTCTGAGAGTCCCACTCCTAAGAGACAAGATCGGCAATCACACCTCCGCAAGCTTCCCACCAGAGACGACTTTAAGTCACTCATAGCCAAGGTGAAAGATACCTGCAATGCAGCCATAGCTGCAATACGGCAAGACATCCAGAAAATTTCACATAGAATGGAGTCGTTAGAAGACGACCATGACTCCACTCGCCAATATGTCTCCCAGCTACAATCTACAGTTTTGGCCCAACATACTGCTATCTCTGATTACCACAAACATCTGGAAGACCTTGACAATAGGGGTTGGCGCCATAATATTAGAGTCCGTGGTGTACCTGAAGCTGCACATGATGAGAATCTGAAAGAAGTTCTGACAACCATTTTTAACAATGTTATAGGTGTTTCTGCTGCACATACTATAAAATTGGATAGAGCTCACAGAGCTCTGAGACCTAAAGGCGCTTCTCCTCTACCACGGGACATCATTTGCTGTGTCACTGACTATGAACTTAAAGAAACCATTATGGCTAAAGCCAGAACTCAGCGTTCTATTCACTATAAAGAATCCACCAACCAATTATTACCTGACCTATCCTGGATCACTCTGCACAAGCGTAGACAATTACGCCCTTTACGCTCTACCCTACGAGACAACAATATCTTATATCGATAGGGATTTCCGTTGTCTTACAGCCAGGCGGGACGGTCGTTCTGCTGTTCTCAGATCACCTTCGGATATCCGAACCTTTTGTGATATTCTGGATATTCCGGTCCCGAAACTGCCCGACTGGGATCTGACTCCACCGACACCACCACCCCCTCCTGTCTGGCAAAAAGTATCCCCAAGGAAGAAATCCGCCACTCTGCGGGGCTCCGCATTTGACCGGGGCAACAAACCTTCCTCTCAGAGATAAAGATCTTGTTCATATGGGCTAATAATCTTTTTAGCATTGAAAGTTCTCTTTGTTTGTATATTGAATGTTTTTTTTTCCTGAACTGTTTTCTTTTTAATGTAGGCTGTGGCGGAGGGCCACTATTCAGGATCGTATAAGATTTGTACATCCCCAATACAGGGGTTGGTAACTGTGTCGCTGACAGATTTGGCTTCCAGTGGGTCTTCTCCCCTCTGGAGACGCTGTATCCTCCTAGTGCATATGTTGCATCTAGTGCTCTCATTGTTGCTTGTTCACAAGAATTTCTCGACTTTGCTAGTCTTCATATGGAATATAATTTCCATTCATAGTCGCATAACCGACTTGATAGCGCAAAGTTGCTATATATGGTTTTCTTTAATGTTTTTGTTCGTTTGTCTGCGTCTCCCCCACCCCTTCCCCTCTTTCCACCGACTTTGATTTTTTATTAGGAGATCTGGTCTGTGGAATGGCACTACTATGCTAGGGATACGATGCATCCTCCCAGCATTCCGCTCTGGATACAGGTCAGTCTGCCCTCAGGGTTTTATATTAATGTTTGACTCAGTGCTTACGGATTTGTCATGACACGTATAATTGCCTTGAATGTTAAGGGACTAAATTCTAATGTTGAAAGGCGCCTTGCGCTCCGGGAGCTGAAACATTTAAAGGCGGATATTGCCTTCCTCCAAGAGACGCACCATGACACATCCGGATCTTTCAAATTTGCTTTGCCTTATTTTCCTGTTGTTTACACAGCTACTCAAAATAAGAAAAGGGCAGGTGTCGCAGTTTTAATATACAGAGATTGTCCACTGCAAATTACTAAGTCCATTACTGATCCACAGGGATGGTATAGCATACTCGTAGGGACTCTGAAAGGTGTTCCAATCACTTTATGTAATGTGTATGCCCCGAATACGCTACAAATCCCCTTTTAAGAAAAAGTTTTGGCTAAAATCTCCCGCCTACTGTCCACTACTTTGTTTATAGGTGGTGACTTTAATCTCCCTCTCTCTGATATTATGGACAGACACCCACACCGCCTTTAGACCAATGTAGGCATACATCGGCATTTCGTAGATTGATCCGTAAGTATAACTTATATGATTTATGGAGAGTCTCTAACCCTTCGGCTAAACAGTATACCTTTTACTCACACCCACATAGCACACATACACGGATAGATTTATTCCTTGGTAACATACCCGGCCTCCATTCAACCTCGTCTGCTGACATTGGCCCTATTACATGGTCAGCTCATGCTCCGATCATGCTTGATCTGCATTCATGACTTACGGACTACCCGGATATGTCATTGGAGATTGAACGCACGCCTACTTAATATTTGATCCTAACCAGCAGGCCAATATATTCCACCAATATTACACAAAGTTATATTCTCTCTCGTCACAGCTCCCTACAGATCCATCTGTCCGTGCCCAACGTCTCTCAGAGTATCTAAAATCTTGTCCTCTCCCCAATCTTACATCCACTGATTCCAATATGCTCAATGCGCCCCTTACTATAGAAGAACTACAGGATACTATCAAAGAACTTCCTAATGGTAAAGCCCCGGGACCTGATGGGGTTTTCATACCTCTACTACTAAGTCTTTCGAAATTCACTATCTCCGCACCTGTTAGCTCTCTTTAACGCTTTCCAATCGGGTGCATTGATCCCCCCTTCTATGCTTCATTCCTTTATTACGTTATTCCTAAACCGGGGAAGGACCAATCTGACTGTTCCAACGATCGGCCGATATCTTTGTTGAATGCTGATCTCAAAATATTTACCAAGATTTTGGCCAATAGACTTGGCTCACTTCTGCCTGGCTTGATTCACAAAGAGCAGGTTGGCTTTGAAATGCACCGACAGGCTGGAGAAAACACTAGACGTGCTATAGATCTGGTAGATGTTTTCAATAAAACTGATTCTTCCGGCTGACTCCTTAGTTTGGATGCCGAGAAAGCCTTTGATTGGCTGGATTGGTCCTTCATTTTCGCCACCTTAGAAACAATAGGCATCTCTGGCCCTTTTGTTACTGCAATACAGGTATTATACTCCTCTCCAAATGCAGTGGTTAAACTACCACACGCGACCTCTCAGCGTCTTTCTATTTCCAATGGTACTCGTCAGGGTTGTCCTCTCTCCCCCTTCTTTTTTGTGTTATGTGTAGAGCCACTGGCTTCCCGTATCAGGAGTAATCCGGATATTCAAGGAATTTTGGTACGGGATAGGGAATTTAAAATTTCCCTATTTGCTGACGATGTCCTCCTGACTCTGCACAACCCACAAATTTCTTTATCTCACTTACACTTGGTCCTCAATGAATATAGCCTATACTCGGGATATAAGATTAATAACTCCAAAACAGAAGCCCTACCAATTAATCTTTCCCCGTCGCTTACTTCGACCCTAAAATCCTCCTTTAATTATACATGGAAAGAAGACACAATTAAATATTTAGGTACTCAGATTACTTGATCCTATACCTCCTTGTATAAATGTAACTTCTGCCCGTTTCTTCAGGAAATTAATAGACTACTATCTAAGTGGTCCGCCCTCCCCCTATCCTTCTTCGGCAGAGTGTCTGCAGTTAAAATGACTATTTTGCCAAAATACCTATATGTCTTGGAAACTCTCATGGTGCCTATACCGCGAAAGGATATTCGTAAGTTTCAAGCATCTTTGCTGAAATATATTTGGGTGGGTAAAAGACATAGAATCCCAAAATCAGTCCTACTTTTGACCATTTCATCAGGTGGCTTAGCTGTCCCCGATGTTTACTGTTACTATCTAGCTGTACATCTACGTAGGATCCCTAGTTGGGCTTCGCTGCGTGCATATAATAAATGGACTGAGATTGAGAAACTCTGGATTGCCCCTATTCAGCCGAATGCATTGTTGTGGTCTGGAGCTGCAGAGACTTTGCCGATGCCCTTGCTTAGCTCGATGTTGTTTACTAGGAATATCTGGAAACTTTCTAATACCCTATATTCTTTGTCCTCTTTAAAATCTCTGATGACGTCCTTTTTATTTAATCCTTCCTTGCCCGACGGCCTCACTGCAAGGATGACTGAACTCTGGTCGAGAGCTGGCCTATTTTATTTTGCTGACATTGTAGACCCATGTTTGAGGACTGTTTTACCGTTTCAAACGTTACAATCCAAATATAATTTATCGTCTAACGTGTACTTCAGCTACCTGCAAATTACCCATTTTGCCAACTCTCTTTATAAAGAGAACAGTTTTTCTAAACCCACACCCTTTGACATTCTCTGCAAAATGACCGCCTCAACTAGCGGTTTAATATCGGAGATCTATGCTATTCTCTCCTCTCCGACTGTGCATATAACTCCCAAACATGGGTATATGGTTAAATGGGAGATTTATCTGAATAGGGAGCTCCCCTTGTCACTGTGGCAAATTATCTGTCGCATGCAGCAAAGTCATCTCTTTGTGCTTCATATAAAGAGAACCAATATAAGATTCTGATGCATTGGTATCACACTCCGGAATTCCTTCATCGTATCTACCCTCTGGTTTCGGACAGATGCCGGAGATGCCGCAGTGACAGGGGGGACACTTCCTCATATCTGCTGGGATTGCCGATTCCTGCGTCCCTTTTGGGGTGAGGTTAACGATTTAATCCATAAAGTGCTGAAGATCCATCTCTTTCTGACTGCCATGACTTTTCTCCTCAATGTACCGCCTAAACGCTTAAAGAAAGTGCACACCCGCTTGCTACTACATGTGCTTACTGCTGCTAAATGTCTTATAGCAGCTCACTGGAAAAGAACTAATCCTCCTACGCTGACTGCTCTACATAATAAAATTAGGGAGGTTTGGAGAATGGAGTCTCTGACAGCCTCTCTGAACAATCAACTAGACCGCTTTAACACTGTTTGGTCACCATGGGACATGTACGATTCTTCGAGACCACCCTGACCTTACGTACTAACTACAGGGTGGGCCATTTATATGGATACAACTAAATAAAATGGGAATGGTTGGTGATATTAACTTCCTGTTTGTGGCACATTAGTATATGGGAGGGGGGAAACTTTTCAAGCTGGGTGTTGACCATGGCGGCCATTTTGAAGTCGGACATTTTGTATCCAACTTTAGTTTTTTCAATGGGAAGAGGGTCATATGACACATCAAACTTATCGAGAATTTCACAAGAAAAACAATGGTGTGCTTGGTTTTAACGTTACTTTATTCTTTCATTAGTTATTTACAAGCTTCTCTTTGTTTACAGCCATTGACATGTCGCAGAGGTTAACACGTGAGGAGCGGATAGAAATTGTGTTGATGTCTGGTGAACGCAGTACCCAGGTCATTGCAGCAGATTTCAATGCAAGACACCCTACGAGACCATCCATCTCCCATGCTACAGTTTGCAAACTGCTTGCCAAGTTTCGTGAAACTGGTTCAGTGTTGGATTTGCCCAAATGTGGACGCATGAAAACTGTCACTAATGAAGAAACATCAGTGGCTGTCCTAGCTTCATTCAGCAAGAGCCCACAGCGTAGCACTCGCCGCATATCACTGGAGAGTGGCATCAGTCGAACATCTCTTCGGCGGATATTAGCTACTCACAAATGGCACCCTTACAAACTCCAGCTGCTGCAGCATCTCAACGAGGATGACCCAGATCGGCGCACTGAATTTGCAGAATGGGTAAAACAAAAATTGGAACAGGACCCTCAGTTTACACAGAACATTTTGTTCAGTGATGAGGCAAACTTTTATGTGAATGGTGAAGTTAACAAACAAAACCACCGCTATTGGTCTGACACTAACCCACATTGGATAGATCCCTCCAAGACTGTTGGAACACAAAAATTGTTGGTATGGTGTGGTATATGGGGTACAAAGATAGTGGGGCCATTCTTCATCAATGGAAACCTCAAGGCCACGGGATATCTGAAATTGCTACATGATGATGTGTTTCCCTCTTTATGCACTGAAGCTGGCACGGTCCCTGAGTTTTCCCAGCAAGATGGTGCACCACCACATTATGGGTGTCAGGTCCGAGCATTCCTAGATGAACAGTTTCCTGGAAAGTGGATTGGTCATCGTGGGCCAGTTGAATGGCCCCCTAGGTCTCCCGATCTGACCCCTAGACTTTTATCTTTGGGGTCATCTGAAGGCAATTGTCTATGCTGTGAAGATACGAGATGTGCAGCAACTGAAACTACGGATACTGGAAGCCTATGCTAGCATTTCTTCTGCGGTGTTGCTATCAGTGTGTGAAGAGTGGGAGAAGAGGGTTGCATTGACAATCCAACACAATGGGCAGCACTTTGAACACATTTTATAAGTGGTCAGAAACTTGTAAATAACTTATGAAAGAATAAAGTAACGTTAAAACCAAGCACACGATTGTTTTTCTTGTGAAATTCTCGATAAGTTTGATGTTTCACATGACCCTCTTCCCATTGAAAAAACTAAAGTTGGATACAAAATTGCCGCCATGGTCAACACCCAGCTTGAAAAGTTTCCCCCCTCCCATATACTAATGTGCCACAAACAGGAAGTTAATCTCACCAACCATTCCCATTTTATTTGGGTGTATCCATATAAATGGCCCACCCTGTATATTGACCTCCTCTTAGCTACCCATGTACGACTAGGATATCTCTTTGCTCCTTTCCTCCCCCACACCACTCCTTGCCATTGTGTACCTGTCTATTGTCTTGTTATATATGTTTAATTAGTTTTCTACTTTTTGTGGGCAGAGTATACCTATGTAATATGGTATTGGGTGGAGTCCCTGCTCCTTCAGCACATGTTCTCTGCCGGGAGTTTTTGCATCATTATTTGTATGTCACATAAAACCTTTTCAGAATATGCAATATTTTGGATTTAACTATGTCATAACTTCCTGCCATTGTTGTATTGAATTATACTCTGTAATATTGTGATATATCTTATGTTCCTTTTCTAATGGATAATTATGCTTTGTATTTTTTTTTTGTTTCTTCTTCAAAAATAAAAAATATATAATAAAAAAATAAAAAACGCACCAAAAATGCACTGTGTGAACCCCGTCAATATGGACAAAAGTATGTGGACAACCCTCCTAATTGAGTTCAGGTGTTTCAGCCACAGCCATCGCAACCAGATAGACTAAAGGGGGTTTTACACGGGGTGATTATCGGGCAGACAAGCGTTCATAGAACGCTCGTTACCGATAGTTACCCAGTATAAACAGGGCAGCGATCAGCAGATGAACGAGCAAACGCACGATCATCTGATAATCGTATCATTTTAAAAAGTTAAATATTATCGTTGTGGGCAGCACATCTCCCTGTGTAAACAGGGAGACACGCTACCGCCATGATAATAACGTATGAGGACGAGCGATCGGAGTAACGACCACTCGTCCCCACCCATAGCTCCTTGTGACAGGAGAAAACGAGTGACGATTAAAAAGCTGTCTCGTTGATCGGCGCTCGTGGCACCTGCCAAAATTGGATGGTGTAATAGGACCTTATAAGTTGCTCATGGTATCGTGCTTTAGCAGGGAAAACTCCCATTTGGGGCTCCTAGCAAAAGCGTATGTTGTAAGCTTATAACTTCCTCTCCCGGTCTGACTACCCAAGAAGTAACACATGGTGGTATCATGCTAATTACGGCACCAGCCAGTCTGATTAACCGAGGGGCATCACATGGTAACGACTGCTATTCATTTTGAGTACCAGCGCTGGTATACCATCTGTTTAAAAAAAATTAAATATGCAAAATAAGTCTGGCAGATCATTTTCTTGCTGGCTGGAAACAAGACGCAAAGGGTAGTAGTTGTCAGGCAATTATTTTTTTTATTGGTAAGCTTTCTTTCATTTGATAGCTTCTTTATTAAACTTAAAGCTGCCACATGTCCTGTCTAATTCTCCTATCTGGATCAATACTAGGGGTTGTCCGGGAGAAGAAAAACATAGCTGCTTTCTTTCAGAAACAGTGCCACACCTGTTCATAGGTTGTGTTTGGTATTACAGCTCAGCTCCATTGAAGTGAATACCACACACAACCTGTGGACAGGTGCGGTGCTGTTTTTTTGAAGAAAGCAGGCATGTTTTTCTAATCCTGGACAACGTCTTTAATTCTATAGAAAGTCTATTTAACCCCTTAGTGACCAACAATACGCCTTTTTACGTTCGTCACTAAGGGGCTTTAGGCTAAGGCGACGCCTTTTCACGTGATCGCTTTAGCCTAAAGTAGCGCCGAAACGGAAGATCGGAGCTCCGTTCTCTCTCCAAATGTACAGTGGGGCGTAAAACATTTTCAAGCAAAATGTCCTTAAAGTCTCCCGCTGCTCCCTTCGTTTTGGGCCCTGCCGTGTGTCCAGGCAACTTATTAGGGTCACAATGGGGGCATTTTTGAAAACAGGAGAAACAGGGTGATAAATTTTGGGATGTGTTTCTTCATTCTCATGGTTGCTTTACAAAGAAATCGGTCTTCAAAGTGATACTTATATAAAAAGTGGTTTTTTTTTTAAATTTCACCTGCTATGCATTAAATTTAGCAAAAACTGTGGGGTGAAAATACTCACTACACCCCTAGATAAATACCTTAAGGGGTCTAGTTTTCTAAATGGGGTCGTTTATGGGGAGTTTCTATCGTTCTGGTAGTTCAAAACCTCTCCAAATGTACAGTGGGGCCTAAAACATTTTCAAACAAAATATGAGTCCTGAAAGCCTCCGGGTGCTCCCTCCCTTTCGGGCCCTGCCGTGTGTCCAGACAACGCATTAGGGTCAAAATGGGGGCATTTTTGAAAACAAGAGAAACAGGGTGATAGATTTTGGGGTGTGTTTCTTCATTCTCATAGTCGCTTTACAAAGAAATCGGTCTTCAAAGTGATACTTTTATATAAAAAGTGATTTATTTTTTTATTTTATTTCACCTGCTATGCATTAAATTTAGCAGAAAAATGTGGGGTCAAAATACTCACTACACCCCTAGATAAGTACCTTAAGGGGTCTAGTTTTCTAAATGGGGTAGTTTATGGGGAGTTTCTATCGTTCTGGTAGTTCAAAACCTCACCAAATGTACAGTGGGGCCTAAAACATTTTCAAGCAAAATATGCCTTTTTACGTTCGTCCCTAAGGTGCTTTAGGCTAAGGCAACGCCTTTTCACGTGATCGCTTTAGCCTAAAGTAGCGAAGATCAGAGCTCCGTTCTCTCTCCAAATGTACAGTGGGGCCTAAAACATTTTCAAGCAAAATGTCCTTAAAGTCTCCCGGTGCTCCCTTCGTTTTGGGCCCTGCCGTGTGTCCAGGCAACATATTAGGGTCACAATGGGGGCATTTTTGAAAACAGGAGAAACAGGGTGATAGATTTTGGGGTGTGTTTCTTCATTCTCATGGTCGCTTTACAAAGAAATCGGTCTTCAAAGTGATACTTTTATGAAAAAAGTGAAATTATATTTTTTTACGCCTGCTTTGCATGAATTCTTACAAAAAAAACTGTGGGGTCAAAATACTTACAACACCCCTTAATAAATACCTTAAGGGGTGTAGTTTTCAAAATGAGGTCACTTGTGGGGGTTTCCACCATTCTGACACCTATGAGCCTCTGAAAACCTGGCTTGGTGCAGGAAAACATGTACTTAAAAATGTATAAAATTATTACTAAACTTGTAAATCTTCTAAATTGCTCAAAAATGCAATTTTTTTTTCAAAAGTGCTGCCAAAATAGAGTAAAGAGATGGAAATATATATTTAATAAAAAAAATTGTACAGTATGTGTGTACATATGTGACATATTGCAGTTAAAAATAGGGGAAAATTATAATTTTTACAAAATTTCTTACATTTTTCTATTTTTTAATTAATTTCCGCAAATCGTATTAGTCTACTTTTACCACTAAAATAAAGTACAACATGTGATGAAAAAACAATGTCAGAATTACTTGGATATTCAAAACTTTCACAGAGTTATTCTCTGATAAAGTCAGACATACCAGATTTAACAAATCTTGCTTGGTCATAAAGGTCCAAACAGGCCCGGTCATTAAGGGGTTAATGATCTGATCTGGCGAGGTAAACCAGACAAAATTAAAGGAATTTTCCCAGAATCAAAAATTATTGGTATAGGTGATAATTTTCTGATCACTGGACTGGACTGGATTGGTGGGACTCCCACCAATCATGACAACATGGGTCCTGAACTCCCAGGTCCTCCTCACTGCACCCGCACATTAAGGAGGAGCTTGGAAGGAGCAGCTGTTAAAGAGGCTCTGTCACCACATTATAAATGGCCTATCTCCTATATAAGGAGATGGGCGCTGTAATGTAGGTGACAGCAGTGCTTTTTATTTAAAAAAACGATCTGTTTTCACCACTTTATTAGCGATTCTAGATTTATGCTAATGAGTTGCTTAATGCCCAAGTGGGCGTGTTTTTACTTTAGACCAAGTGGGCGTTGTACAGAGGAGTGTATGACGCTGACCAATCAGCGTCATGCACTCCTCTCCATTCATTTAGTCAGCACATAGGGATCCTGCTAGATCCTTATGTGCTGTCTTATACTAACACATTAACAATACTGAAGTGTTTAGACAGTGAATAGACATTCCACGGGATGTCTATTCACAATCACTGCACTTCGTTACTGTTTCTGTGGTAGTTACAGCAGAGGAAGCGTAAAACTGAAAACGGCTCCAAAAACATCCCAAGAAGTGACCTGCACTTCTTTTTCGCAGCTGTTTTTTTACTCGGTCGTTTTTCAAAACAGCCGCGTAAAAAACGGCCCGTCGGAACAGAATGCTGTTTTCCCATTGAAATCAATGGGCAGATGTTTGGAGGCGTTCTGCTTCAGATTTTTCAGCCGTTTTTCGGGCGTTTACAGCTCGAAAATAGGCTGTGTGAACATACCCTCAGAATGCCGGAAACAGCCGAGCGCTGTACTCAGCAGTTTCCATCATTCCCATAGATTTTGAATGGAGTGGCAGTGCACATGCACGACCGCCGCTCAATTCCAAATTTTCCTCACTGTCAATGTGCAGTGAGGAGGAACATGGGTCGGGTCCCCTATTCTAGTGATCGGTGGAAGCCGTACTATGATGGCTTTCACCACTTATATCTAAGTTATGGATCTGAAAGAAAAAAGTTTTGAGTCTGTTAAGATTGGAGGAAGGGTAAGATGAAAGAATTGATAAGGATTTGGAACCCATAGTTATAGAGTTTGACTTCTAGGGAACAGAAATGTGTTGATTATTCAGGTTTACTTCAAACTGTTTTTCTACGAAAAAAAAGAATGGGAGGAGGGCGGGATATTAATTATCTAGTAAGATTATATGTTTATATTGGCTATCTTTGAATAAAAATGTATTTAAAAAAAAAGGTAATTTAAAAGGGTGTGTCCACTTTTATAACCCATTTTGAATTATTCTAATGCATCTAGAAAAAAAACTAAAGTTACTTTGCAAACAGTCTTGAATATAAATCTCCTAACATTTTGTGTCTACAGCTCCTATGCAAACCTATGCACCTCCATGGTTAGGGTATGTTCACACGGCAGCGTCCGTTACGGCTGAAATTACGGGGCTGTTTTCAGGAGTCCATGGAAAACGGCTACATTTACGCCTGAAGAAGTGACAGGTACTTCTTTGACGCGGGCGTCTTTTTTACGCGCCGCCTTTTGACAGCGGGGCGTAAAAAAAAAATGGCCGTCGGCACAGAACATCGTAAGAACCATTCAAATGAATGGGCAGATGTTTGCCGACGCTATTGAGCCGCATTTTCGGACGTAATTCGGGACTAAAACGTGTGTGTGAACCCAGCCTTAGACTACAAACTAACCCTGTGTAGTCTGACCTTGCAGTCCTGTGCAACGGTATGTTCACACGTAGTGTTTTCAGGCGTATTTTGCGGCATTTACGCCTCAAAAAACGACTGAAAAAACGGAAGCTGAACTCCTACAAACATCTGCCCATTGATTTCAATGGGAAAAACAGCATTTCGTTTATACGGGGCGTCTTTTTACGCCGCTGTTTTAAAAAACAGTGTGTAAAAAGACGCTCTGAAAAAAGAAGTGCATGTCGCTTCTTGAACACGCAAAGTCAAAAACGTCTGAAAATACGCAGCTGTTTTCAAGGGAAAACAGCTCCTGATTTTTTT
Organism: Rhinoderma darwinii; assembly: GCF_050947455.1. NCBI lineage: Eukaryota > Metazoa > Chordata > Amphibia > Anura > Rhinodermatidae > Rhinoderma > Rhinoderma darwinii. The sequence goes on from NC_134687.1 coordinate 616,882,977, forward strand.
TAAGCCACTCCCCATTTTCTCTGCATTTTTTACGCCCGTTTTTGGAGCTGTTTTCAGTAATGAAAAACAGCTCCAAAACGTCCGAAGAAGTGACCTGCACTTCTTTTTGGCGGCCGTTTTTTTACGCGGCCGTGTTTCAAGCAATAGGCAGATGTTTGAAGGCGTAATGGTGCAATTTTTTCAGGCGTAAGGGTATGTGCACGCACAAAAATGGCTGAAAATACGGAGCTGTTTTCAAGGCCGTAAATGCCCGAAAAATCGGAAGCAGAACGCCTCCATACATCTGCCCATTGATTTCAATTTTTCAAAACGGCCGTGTAAAAAAATGGCCCGTCGGAACAGAACGCCGTTTTTCCCATTGAAATCAATGGGCAGATGTATGGAGGCGTTCTGCTTCCGATTTTTTGGCCGTTTTTCAGGCATTTACGGCCTTGAAAACAGCTCCGTATTTTCAGCCATTTTTGTGCGTTCACATACCCTTACGCCTGAAAAAACGGCACCATTACGCCTTCAAACATCTGCCTACTGCTTGCAATGGGATTTAGGGTGTTCTGTTCGCACGAGGCGTAATTTTACGCATTCTTTTCAAAATACGGCGCGTAAAAAGACGCCGCATCAAAAGAAGTGCAGGTAATTTCTTGGGACGTTTTTGGAGCGGTTTTTCATTGACTCCATTGAAAAACAGCTCCAAAAACGGCCGAGTTGCTACAAAAACGTCTGAAAATCAGGAGCTGCTTTCGCTTGAAAACAGCTCTGTATTTTCAGACCTTTTTGAGTTTGCGTGTGAACATACCCTGAGGGTATGTTCACACGCAGTGGTTTCAGACGAAATTCGGGGCTGTTTACACCTCGAATTACACCTGAAAAACGGCACCATTACACCTCCAAACATCTGCCCATTGCTTGCAATGGGATTTACGGTGTTCTGTTCCCACGAGGCTTAATTTTTCCGCGTCGCTGTCAAAATACGGCACGTAAAAAGACGCCCTCGAAAAAGAAGTGCAGGACACTTCTTGGGACATTTTTGAAGCCGTTTTTCATTGACCCATTGAAAAACAGCTCCAATAACGGCCGTAAAATACGCCACGAAAAACGCGAGTTGTTACAAAAATGTCTGAAAATCGCTTGAAAACAGCTCTGTAATTTCAGACGTATTTTGCTAAGCGTGTGAACATACCCTAACACATAACTGCAGGATCAGACTACACAGGTTTTATTTGTAGTCTGTAACCATGGAGACACATAGGTCAGCTGTGTACACAAAACGTTAGAGGATTTTTAATTAAGACGATTTTCAAAAATTGCTTTATTTTTTAATGTACATGAGCAATGAAAAAAATGGTTCCAAAGATGGACATACCCTTTAATTCTGAACATTCAGGCTAGCTTAAGCTTTTTCCTATTTATTTCGTTATTTTTTTATAACAAGTTTCAGAAAGAGCCAAATCTGATGGATTACACAACAGAATAATTTTGCTGACATCAATCTTTATATAACAACATCTATCATTAGGAGAATAATTGCTGTGACATTCTCAGAATTTTCGAAGTGGAAATCTTACATGTTGTAATTTCCCAGCAAAAAAACTTTTAAAATAGTGAAACTTTTTGTATGTGTAATATTTCCACTTAATAAATTTGATGTCATTGTGAGGGCACTCCCCTGCTGCCATGTATTTGATTTCCGCATAGCTGTCATTCTAACTGACAGATTTAATAACTATGTGAGCGATCTACTGAACAGAACTGAGTGACAAGAGGATGCCGCTGAGAGCTGCTACCACCGATGAAGGACAGTAAGTGTCTTGAATATAGAAATAATCCAGTCTTTATCTGCACTACAGTAATTTCCCCATTTCATAGCATTGTACAGGACCTCTAATCCAATCCTAACTTAATATATATATATATGATTCTTCACGCTATAAGCTTGAGAAAGGCCAGTTAGTCGAAACGTTGCTAATGTGTTGCTTTTACACTTGTCATGGAGAATAAACACTAAGCTTGGAACCCTTTTCTTGCCATGTGAGCTGCAATACTAGTCACAGCACACAGAAAAGAGAGGCACTGTTTCAGGAGATAAAAGCAGACAGTTTTTTTCTTATCTCAAACAACCCCATTAAACTTATGGGGGTTGTCCCATGACAACTGTCAATCAAACTCATTCTAAAAGTAAGTTAGATGGAAATTCGACCTGGGTCTTCCACCATTGTCGAGATTGGAGGGCCCTTAGTCGTAGGTCTCGGCTGGAGGGCAAAACAAACATGTTGGAAGTCACCATTAGGCCGGGCTCCCACAGGGCGGATACGCTGTGTAAAAATCACGCGGCATGTCCGACCTGGAACCCGCAGTACATTCCGTCCAAAAAATCGCACCCCATTTTGGTGCGGTTTTTCAAACTGAATATCCGGTGCGGAAGAAAGCTGTTCATACTTACCCCCACCCTCCTCTGACGTCCACTCCCTGAATGACGTTGCAGGCCATGTGACGCTGCAGCCTGTGATTGGCTGCAGCGATCACATGGGATGCAACGTCCTCCCAGGAGACTGCAGGAAGTAGGAGAGCATTCTGGGTAAGTATGATGTTTTTTTTTTCCGTAGTTGCAATTTTTGCAGTGTATTCGCTGCGAATACGCCGCAAAGGTCGCAACACTTGTCTTTCTGTTGCGGGTTTTGCATTCACATTGAATGCAATGGGGAAAACTGTAACGGAAAATCAACAAAAGCGTAGCATGTCAATTGACATGCTGCGGAATTAAATTCCGCACCGCAGGTCAATTTATTAACGTTTACGCTGCGTTTTTTCTCCACAGTGTGTGCATGAGATTTTCTAAATCTCATCTACTTTGCTGCTACTGCAGCGTTTACGCTACGTGGAACCCGGCCTTAAAGTTCAATGAAAAGGAACAGCACATGCTTATTCTACTCCTCAGACGAGAATGGGGACTATGGGCCTCCTCATTCTCTGTAATGGTGGGGTCCCAGAGGTCAGGATCTCCACCTGATGTACTATTATCGCATGTCTGATTGACAGGTTATGAAAGTAATAAAGAGGTTGTCGTGGGACACCCCCTTTAAAAAGTGGTAAAGAGCATTTCCACCTTAAAGAGGCTCTGTCACCAGATTTTGCAGCCCCTATCTGCTATTGCAGCAGATCGGCGCTGCAATGTAGATTACAGTAACGTTTTTATTTTTAAAAAACGAGCATTTTTGGCCAAGTTATGACCATTTTTGTAGTTATGCAAATGAGGCTTGCAAAAGTCCAAGTGGGTGTGTTTAAAAGTAAAAGTACAACTGGGCGTGTATTATGTGCGTACATCGGGGCGTTTTTAATACTTTTACTAGCTGGGCGCTCTGAAGAGAAGTATCATCCACTTCTCTTCAGAACGCCCAGCTTCTGCCAGATCACGCTGTGACGTCACTCACAGGTCCTGCATCGTGTCAGACGAGCGAGGACACTGGCACCAGAGGCTACAGTTGATTCTGCAGCAGCATCGGCGTTTGCAGGTAAGTCGATGTAGCTACTTACCTGCAAACGCTGATGCTGCTGCAGAATCAACTGTAGCCTCTGGTGTCGATGTGTCCTCGCTCGTCCGACACGATGCAGGACCTGTGAGTGACGTCACAGCGTGATCTCTCGAGAACACTCTGTGTCTGCACTGCCAGAAGCTGGGCGTTCTGAAGAGAAGTGGATGATACTTATCAGAGCGCCCAGCTAGTAAAAGTATTAAAAACGCCCCGATGTACGCACATAATACACGCCCACTTGGACTTTTACTTTTAAACACACCCACTTGGACTTTTGCAAGCCTCATTTGCATAACTACAAAAATGGTCATAACTTGGCCAAAAATGCTAGTTTTTTAAAAATAAAAACGTTACTGTAATCTACATTGCAGCGCCTATCTGCTGCAATAGGAGATAGGGGCTGCAAAATCTGGTGACAGAGCCTCTTTAAATTATTGTTTTTTTTTTAAATAAAAAGTCACCAGTAAATATATAGTCGTCCTCTAATATTAAGTCATTAGCAATTGTTGGAATTCGTTATATCTTATTTTGGGAAAGTCGGGTGACAAGCACTGTAGCCACCATTACAGTTCCCACCAAGGGGAAAGATGGCATACAAATATTTAACAATCTGATAGGAAAGGACAACCCAAAACCCCATATTTATATGTGACTCTTATAAAGCAGACTGTGACTTTTACCACATGTTATTATGGTACTCGTGGATTTTCCACTACTTAGTTTTTTCCTAGCATACAAGAACTACAGTAAAGTTGCAGCTGTTTTTTTGAGTAATAAATGTATTCATAGAAACATGTATATGAACAATATGACATCATGAGTACAATTCAAGTCTCCAGAAAAGACAATCACAGATGTGTACAAAAAAGGATGTATTCATTGATATGAATGTACATTGTGTAATACCTTATTTCTCCTGTGGTGGCGCTGCAGGGAAATTGAACTCTTACTTTTTCACAGATTACAGCTAATCACTGGGGGTCCCAGCAGCGGGACATTTGTGATCAGTTTAACATCAGGAATACTAACAGGTAGGGATTATCTAAAGTGGAGAACCCCTCTAAAAGTTGAAGATTGCAGGAAAGTTGTCCCTTCTCCTCTTCCTACTCTTCCTATAAGCTGGATTGGGTGAGAGGATGCCCATTGAAATCAAATGTCACCCACTCTTTTCCATTGACACCTTGTGCTAGACCGGCTCTTTTTGTGACTCTCGACTTTCGCAAATATAAGTCGGCAAGAAACGGCTGTAGTCAAAGCTGCCATATGTAATTATCTAAAGAGATGTGAAGCCAGCGTCTCCATAGGCAGGCAACTAATCCATTGCTGCCGGTGAGTGTTATGACGGCCGCAATATATCATGTTACTACATTTTATCAGTTACGCACCGCGCAGAACATGCTAGGATACCTAAATGATAGCTCAGGTATCACGTAGTTTTCTCCGAATCCAACTATACATGACATCACAAAGCGGAATCCATTATCACTGTAATAAGCTTAATAAAAATTCTGATCAATATATTTATCTGGAGAGAGCTCTTTAAGGACATTTACAGGACAGATAACGCGGCACTTACAACGGAGGGACTGTTATATATATATTCGCACTGCCGTCTACAATAAAGCCAGACGCCATGCTCTAGGCTTGTAGGACGCTTCAGCGAACAAGTCGTAATGTACGCAGCATGATGTGGTATAGATCTGTATTAACGCTGCTCTTAATTGCTACTAATAAAGAAAATATTTTTGAAGAGAACATCTAATGGATCATTTGGCAAAGGTTCAGAAATCAGCAGCGAGTAAACAGCCGCAGGATACATTCTTTTATCTTCTATATTAAAGGTCACTTTAGATGTGGCTGCAATGAGCTAATGTTCACTGGAGGGAACGTACCCTAAATATAATTGTGGTTCTATTAGTAATATTAGATTAGGGACGGGGACTTATTCTTTATGTTACGTGTTAGCTGGGGGCGGCCATATTGGAAGCACATACATCCTTTTAGTGTATTGTCTGTGCAGATAGGGTGTATGTGCTTTATGGCCACTCAAATGAATGGGAACATGCTTCTTGCCGAAATTAAAGATGTAGCGGAGAGAATTGTGTATAAAACAATACCACATATAAAGAAGGCACATACAGCTATTACATGTAGATCACTATTATATTATTACAGCTCCTTTAGGAATAAGTGGGGCCCTGGAGAATAATTGCCCCCAGTATAATCGTATTTAGTGGAACTAAATCTTTTAAAACCCAGTAGCCTACATTTCCCCACCACCCAAACTGACATACCAATCTCTAAAGCCCTCCAATGCCCCCTACCAGGTCTCATCTTATTTTGGCAAAAGCAAAAAATAAAAAATCGCCGTTCTACAGGAAGACGTCCAAACAGTGCCCCAAATGCTAACGGATGGTGAGGGCGCCCCATTCAAACCGCTACGTTTTTATAACACCCAACCATAGCTACAAAGCACCAATCATTGACAGAAGGAAGATCCATTATTGGCATCGGGACACATGCACAAATAAAATAATTGTACCAATGAATATCACTGCCTTTATATACTGTCTAAAACACTTGTTACATTGCTTGAGAAAGGCTCCATTGAGTTGAGCTGAAACGTTGCAGAGGTGAATAAAGTCAACGCAACGTACTTTATCACTTAATCTACTGGGGTGCTGGACATTTTTTGCATTTTTGTATCACAACTGGATATTGGATCAATAGTCAAGGGCTTGCACCCGGGCCGCCTTTAATTCACAGTGCTGCTTTCTTGTTTTTGTCTATCGATCTATTATCCATCCATCCATCCAGATTTGGCAGAACTCCAAACGATACAAGGGAAAAAAGAAGTGGTCTCTTTATTCACCTATATCTATTTATATTGTTTATTTTGTTACAATGGCGCCTGGCAAGGGGTGGAATATATTCAGTGGTGTAACTACCGCTGTAGCAGCCGTAGCGGCTACAGGGCGCATAGCATGACCCCCCCCATGTCCGGAGGCTCCGTTAGCAGCCGCTATGGCTGCTACAGCTCAGCGCCACTGAAGGAGTTGTTCCTACAAAAGACATGCATCCCCTATCCACAGGATAGGGGATACATGTGAGATCGCTGGGACGCCCAGCGATAAGGAGAACGGGGGACCGGAAGTCCCCCGAAGTTCTCCATGACAAACCTCGGACTTCCAGGGTCTGTCGGCAGCTCCATAGAAATGAATTTTGCACCGGTCACGCTTGTGCGCCCAGAATGAAAGCAGGGGGAAGGGGTTAATGTTATGGCTGATCAGTATACATTCATGTTTATGTTTGGGTGAGCGAGTATAATCCTGTCCCTGACTGTATGAGTGCGGGCCCTTTTGTCCACTATATTGGCCTTGTCTCTATAAAAGCCCCTACATTTGTATCTCTACCAATTTAAGGAATACCTGTTTTGTCTTACTATACGGTCTCGCCTAACTGCGTTTGGATCCTAAAGAAAGAAGAAGAAACTTCAGTTGATTAACAGGCAAATTCTATTTTTATTTTTCAATAACGAATTTCCAATCTTTTATCCTCCCTCATTTTAAATCCCTTATAAGTTCTATAGGATAAAAATTTCCATCTCTTTGTTCTTGCCTGATAAAACTCTGCTGCGTATTCTAATTGAGGCTGGTATCATTTTCTTGCTTCCACTTCAATTATGTTACCGGGACAATTACCATATATGTTCATATAATGACTGTCTCATTAAAGTATGTGGCCACCATTAAACGTTCCATTGTATTTCAGTATAGCAGAGTGATAACAATTGCTGCCCTTTCCTTGTCATTCCAGACCTCTCTAATAGTCATGACCATCTACACGGAGGTTACGTTGACAATTCATTTCAGAATCAACCCCGCCAGGATTTTGTATTCTGGAATAGCCCTTTACAATAGAATCCAAGGGTATGTCAGCCGGATAATGTGACGTGACCTTCAGACTGAAAAGAACAGACAGACTAGATAAAACCTTTAAATTGCTGATAATTATCCAAATTAGACATTCAGGATATGATGAGGATTTTAACTATACATATATTATTATAGCAATGTAATGGCACAAATTAGATGTGAGTTAAATTCTACATACAGCGTTAATAGTTGCCAATGTAGAAAGTGTGTAATAATAAATTACAAATGCCGATCACAAAGTGACCCCAGCGATCAGCTGTAATCTGTGGGGAAACCTGGCAGTAAGTGTTCAGTTTCCCTGCAGTGCCACCACAGGGAAAACTAAGCATTACACAGTGTCCATTCATAGCGATGGGTTGTCTGTGGAATGCAGGAGAGGACAGGTAAATCACTGGATCGACGTCCTATCTCCAGAAATCTAGTAAAAGAAGGGTTTCTTAAGAGTAGGGCCTGCAGAAAACACAAATACGGTACGTCTATGTGAATTGGCCTGTGCCATAAACATAGTCCTGTAACAACATGGGCACAGCCACCTATCCAGCCGAGAATGTCGACCACTGGTGAGGTTTAGTCTGTTGGCTGGTGAGACCTCTGTAGAAAAACTTTGAGAATCTCTCCCATATAGTTATCATAGGATACAGTGGTATGTGATATCAATGCCGGTTAGCTGAAGATCCCAGGTACAGCAATTGTGGCCCCGGCAGCTGCTTATCTCCCTTGTTCTATGGAATAGCATTCACACTTGGCCAAGCTGAAAAGGCACTTTAAAGGAATTTGCTACTTTCAACCATTGCTTTGCATTAGAAAGTTCCCCCGACAATGATCTAATCACAGGGAGTCCCAATACTGGATTCCCCTGCGATGAACTGTAATCTGCGGGGGAACCTGGTAGTAAGTGTTCGATTTCCCTGCAGCGCCACCACAGGAGAAATTAAGCATTACACAGTGCCTATTGTAAGCAAAGGGCTATTCATATAACGCACAGATGTGCTGGGTCCTCCACTCTGTGTAATAGTAACTAGTAATAACACTGGCGGATTAAGTAGACCTTAGGCCCTGGGCTTTTACCCAAACTTGGGCCCCCCTTCCGCACCGCCGCCCTGCCGCGCCGTAACTATTGTTAACACTACCTTTTTGGGCAAGCATTAACAAATGGGTGTTACGATTCCCCTTGTCACAGGGCTATGTCCCTACATACTGACAGTATCACACTGTGCAGGGACACATCCGCTTGACAAGGGGAATTGTCTATCAGTCCTGGACTGCGGAAAGACTTTTTGTGAAATACAAGGATTTCCTATAATAAGCATGTCAGGAGAGGTGACAGATTCTCTATAAATCTAGTGATTCACAGGTGACGACATCTCTGATTCTAGTAGTTTTTTTCCTCTTTTCTTCTCCATCCGGTCCAGAGCTCATGAAGACTTATCCCGACCATGACCCATTTCTGCAGAATTTGCCACTCAGAGGTCTTCGGCTCCTCACTTTTCCAACATTTCCACACCTATAAACAAAAATAAAATGATCATACTGTGCCCCTAAATATAATAGCACCAAACACTGCGCGCCTGAATATAATAAATACATACGCTGTAAAACACCACATACACACAGCCCACTGTACATAGTGCCACACAAAGCCCTCTGTATATATCACACATCCCCCTATAGCTAGCACCACACACACATCCCCCTGTAGAGAGCGTTACACACAGCTCCCTATAGATAGCGCCACACAGCCCTCCCCCTCTTGTAAATAGCGCCACAGAGCCCCCCCCCTGTAAAGAGCGCCACACACATACCACTGTGCATCGCGCCACACAGCCCTCCCTTGTATATAGTGCTACACAGCCCTCCCCCTTTGTACATAGTCTAACACAACGCTCCCCCATTCTATATAGTGTCACACAGCCCTCCCCCTTTGTATATAGGGCCACACAGCGCTCCCCCCTTGCATATAGGGCCACTTAGCGCTCCCCCTTTGTATATAGTGCACACAGCGCTCCCCCTTTGTATATAGTGCACACAGCGCTCCCCCTTTGTATATAGTGCACACAGCACTTCCCCTTTGTATATAGTGCCACACAGTGCTCCACTCCCCCTTGTATATAGGGCCACATACCACTCCCCCTTGTATATAGTGCACACAGCGCTCCCCCTTTGTATATAGTGCACACAGCGCTCCCCCTTTGTGTATGGGGCCACACAGCACTCCCCTTTGTATATAGTGTCACAAAGCACTCCCCTCCTTTGTATATAGTGCCACACAGCGTTCCCCTCCCCCTTGTATATAGGCCCACACAGTGCTACCCTCCCCCTTGTATATAGGGCCACCCAGCACTCCCCCTTGTATATAGTGTAACGGAGCACCCCCTCTCCTTGAATATATACACAACGCTACCCCCACCTAAAAAAAAATATATTTTTTTACTTACCTTGCCCCGTGGCCGCCGCTCCAGCTGGACGCATGTGAATCCTCCGGACTAGACGCATACGCAGACCGGCATGATGCAGTACCTCATCACGCAGGCCTGCGCAGGGAGTCTTCCCAGCGCCTTATAGGCTGCAGGCCTAACGTGGCCTGCAGCCTATAAGGGTATGTTCACACGTAGTCAACAAAAACGTCTGAAAATCCAGAGCTGTTTTCAAGGGAAAACAGACCCTGCTTTTCAGATGTTTTTTTACCAACTCGCATTTTTCGCAGCGTTTTTCGCGCCGTTTTCGCGGCGTTTTTTACGTCCGTTTTTGGAGCTGTTTTCATTGGAGTCTATGAGAAAACAGCTCCAAAAACGTCCAAAGAAGTGTCCTGCACTTCTTTTGACGAGGCTGTATTTTTACGCGTCGTCGTTTGACAGCTGTCAAACAACGACGCGTAAATAACAGGTCGTCTGCACAGTACGTCGGCAAACCCATTCAAATGAATGGGCAGATGTTTGCCGACGTATTGCAGCCCTATTTTCAGACGTAAAACGAGGCAAAATACGCCTCGTATACGTCTGAAATTTGGCCGTGTGAACATACCCTAATATTCATTTGTATCTGAGTCCTGAGGACTCAGATACAAATGAAAGTGGCTGCCGCTAGAACCGGGTGTCAATAAGAGTACGGCGATACCAAATATATATTGTTTTTTTTTATATTTTACTACTTTTACAAGGTCAAAAATAAGTGTAAAAAAAAAAATATTTAGTGTCGCCAAATTCTAAGAGCCATAATTTTTTTATTTTTCCATCAATGAGGACTTCTTTTTTGCAGGACGAGCTGTAGTTTGTAATGGTTCCGTTTTGGGATACATGTGAGTTTTTGATTACTTTTTATTCCATTTTGTTGAGGGAGATGAGGTGACAACAAAAAAGCTATTCTGGCGTTTTACTTTTTTTTTTTATGGCATACACCATGCGGGTTAAATAATTATATATTGTAATAGTTCCGAATTTTTACGGCTGCACCGATACCGATTATATATATATATATTTTTTCTTCTTCAATGGTTTAGGGGGAAAGTGGGAAACGCAGTTTTTTTTTCAACCTTTAATAATTTTTGTACATAAAATAAAAACTTTATTAATTTCTACTAGTCTCACTAGGGGACTTGAACCAGCAATCGCTAGCACTATATACTGCAATACTAATGTAATACAGTATATTGTGTTTCTGACAGGCTTCTATTAAGCCCTGCCAGAGGCCAACTATTGACAATCGGCGATCCTGCGTGTTATAGTGAAGTGTTGGCAATACCCTTGTTGTATGGAGCGGGCTTAGCCCGTGAGCCCGCTCCATACTTCCCCTCCCCGGCTAGGAAGTGAATATACGTCATTTGTCGGGAAGGGGTTAAACTGTACAAGCCACAAATTGCAAAATTGTGGTAGTGCATGGTAAATTCCCGTGCGGTTTTGTCACGCGATTCTTATAGCTATGGCCAGCCTTACATAGAGATGTCGTCATGTGGCGTGTACAGGAATATATTGGTCATGCTCCCTGACATGTCCGATAATAATACATGTCACCAATGCTTAATGCAGACGTCATGCAGACAGGCAACGTTTGTTTTTTTCAGCTCGCCATCATCTCTGGATGGAAAACACAGTTATTATTTTGTTTGTTCAAGCTACAAAGTCTTTCATCTAATTGAATTAAACTGTCTAATTGCCCGCCTGCTATTCTGGAATATATTTCTCGTTCTTGTTAGCGGAGGCAGCTGTTTTCTATGAATTATGATCCCACTGCAAAAATGTAGAAAACATCACAAATAAAACCACTTCAAAATAGAAAAAAAAAACAACCGGATTTGAAAGGAAAGACTTTTATGTAAATCACCAATCCGACCACACATGGAATAGTGTGTAATTCTGTCGTCGTCCCCCCCCCCCCCCCAGATTCAGAGGTGGGCAACCAATGTATGTATGAGGCCATTTAGTTTGGAGAAAGAGGTGTCCTTATCGCGATATCTACATACCTCCCAACCACCCCCCTTTCGAAATGGAAATTGAGGGGGCAGGGTTTATGCAAATTTGTCCTTAGTGGACATTTCTGGTCATTCCTGGCCAGTTTCTGGCAGGGCTTAAAATGTGCCGCAGAGGGGATTCAAAATTTGCAATGCATGTGTATAAATATTTACCAATATTTACCAATGGCCAGGATAGAGATCTAATAATCTTTTTATACCCAGCAAGGGGCATCCTAATTGTGTAAGTACCGCTGTAGCAGCTACAGTGGCTGATCTGGGGATGCGGACTCAAGGGGGCCCAGTACACAAGCATCAGGAGCTTGAATGTTGCGGCGCATGGAAGTGAAGATGCAACAGGACCCGGAATCGGTAAGTACAAAGAGGTTTGGTCTTAATTAATTTTGGGGTCCGGTCTGCGGTCTGAATTCATTCTGGGCTTCAGGTCTGGGGGGGGGGTCTATTTTTTTGGAGTCAGATTTGGCAGTCTGAATTGATTTTGGGGTTTGGTCTTGGATCTAAATTATTTTTGGGGTCAGATCTGGGGGGTCTGAAATAATTTTGGGATATTGTCTGTGGTTTAATGCTTCATTTCCTACTAATAGTGTATGAGGTACCATTATCCCTACGTGTTCAATTGTCAGGCTATGCTGGGAGTTGTACTTTAACATATGTGAATGTATATATTGATGGTCACCCAGGCATGAAGACAGGAGGTTGCTTGGTAACCTGAACTTTCACAGCCTGAAGAATATGATAAGGGGAAGCTTCCACTAAAAAAACATAGACTATATTTATATAATGTGTATGCAGTTACTATAGAAGAGCTAGGGTGTAACATTTGATATGCATGTTACAGCAAAAACAAAAACAAAAAACAATATATATAGGTAACGTAAAATCTGCTACAATAAATTTTGGGCAAATTTCTAAAAATATGCAAGTGGGAAAGTGTCCTAATAATGATTGAACACAGGACATTACATAGTGAGTGCTTTACTAGGTGTAAATCAATATATTCCTTCCAGGAATGAGGGGGAGATAAAGGGTAATGGGCATAATGGCCTTTAATGTAATTACTTTACTACAGTCTTAACTGTGCACAAACACAGAGGTTATATCTATAAATCTGTCCATGGAAATCATTGCATATTCATGGTCAATGGAAATAGGAATGAGTAAAACAAAAGGGAAAAATAAAAAAAGTCTTCAGAAAGAAAAATCAACTTCTTTGTCTGAGTTTATCTTCATAGATTTCAATAACGTTTCATTATCTGCAGAGAAATATCGTGCTCCGTGACATAGAAAATGTAATATATACAAAGTCTTGCGTTTATTTCCCTTCAGTTATTTATTTTGTTTCATCCTGAGGGGTCTCAAAGTTTAGAGCATGTGGGGGTGAGACTTGGGCTTTTCTCTGACTGTGGGAGCTTGCTGCAACTGAAACCTTCCCCCTGCAAGGCTAAGTGCTTCTGATGCTTTCATACGTATGTCCTCCTTCACAATCATTTTTTTTATTTTTCAAACGTATCTAAAATGAAAAATGAAGCAACTTTGCAAACAGTCTTCATTAAAAAGCTGCTGCCGTGTTCTGTCGACAGCCCCTATGCAGACCTGTGTGTCTCCGCATAGAATATTACCTGGACTATCCTGTTTTAAAGGGAATCTGTCACTATAAATTTACCTATCAAAGCAGCAGCAAATTAATATAGTGTAGCCTGACCTGAATCAAACGCTGTTGTCATTTTTCAGTTGAGCGGCTCCGTTGCAGCGATAATCACTTTATTCCTTATAGGCAAATGAGGTTTTTGGGGCAGCGAGGGCGTCAGATAAATACGGGGCCAGGCGTGATCACGTCTTCTACACTGCCTGGCCCTGTCAATTAAAGAAGGGAGGGACAGACTGGGGATAGAAGGTAGAGCAGTTTGGAGCAACGGTGATGCCCTCGTTGTATTAGTTGTAAGCGTTATAGTCTGGTAAGACGACACTATATTACTGGGCTGCTGGCAAATTTCTGGGGACGGACTCTGCTATTTTAGCTCCTGTTTAACAACTCAAAATATAACATCTAGGGCCCTGTTCAGAGGTTTTTGCAGGCGTAAAAATACGCCTCAAAATTCCTGAACGCTGTTTGCCGTGTTTTTCGTGGCATTTTTCGCACCGCGGGCAAAAAACGCTGTGAAAAACGCTTTCTCTGCCTCCCATTGATGTCATTGTGAGGTCAGAGATGGAAACGCCCTAAGATAGAGCATGCCGCTTCTTTTTTCCCAGGAACAGTTTTTACTGCTCGTGGGAAAAAAACGCCTCCGCCTCCCATTGAAATCAATGGGAGGCGATTTTGGGTGTTTTTTGGCAGTTTCCGATGCAGTTTCTGCGTCAAAAACAGCGCCGAAATTCTCAGTGTGAACATACCCTTAATGCGAGCAGGAATCTATAAAGTATTGCCATTTTTCATTATGCTGTTGTTAAAAACTTGTGAGAATACTGTGAACAACGTTTTTTAAATTCCCCTCTAAATCTTTATTAAGGACCCCTTTTGTTCCCACTTTTTTTTCTCCTTGTGAACCTTGCTATAAAGCTCACCCTTCTCTTTAACTGCTTGACGACGCAGGATGGGTGTGCTTATCCTAAGCGGCAGGCAGTTGCATACTCGTCCTGCCCTGCAAGTGAAATACCAACCGCAGCCCCACTAATCTAATTTACCATGTTATTCAAAGAGTTAAACGGCGGAGAGCCCTGGATCTGTTGAAGGACCCCAGGGCTGTCTGACCATATTTCCTGTTAGGGCATACAATAATTTCATAGAGATAAGTCAGAAGTTTTAATCAGTGGGTGTCCAGACTCTGAGATTGACACTCTAAAATGAAACGGTACAAGCACTTGGCTAAGCACTCTTCCCTTTCGGCTCCTGTTGCTAGTTGAGGACTCCCCAAGGTAGGGACATGTACAGGCTCTATAGTTTTTATGTATTTTTAAGAGTCCAAATACAGACTCTGCAGGAAAATCCAACAAATGCTGACGTAAGCCGAAGGGGCAGAGTGCTAAGAAGAGCACTTGTACCCGCTATTGGATTTACATACCAGCAAAATGTAGACACATACTTTCTAGCACCATAGACTCTGCCCATCAACTGCACCACACCTATGGTCTCTTAGAAAATAAGCCTGCAGCCTTCCTATTGTCCCACCCTGGGTGTCCTCCTCCTCCATAGTCCTTCCTCTTGTCCCTCCCTGGGTGTCCTCCTCTGCAGTCTTCCTCTTGTCCCTCCCTGAGTGTCCCCCTCTGCAGCCTTCTTTTTGTCCCTCCCTGGGTGTCCTCCTTTGCAGTCTTCCCCTTGTTCCTCCCTGGGTGTCCTCCTCCTCTGTAGTCTTCCCCTTGTCCCTCCCTGAGTGTCCTCCTCTGTAGGCTTCCCCTTGTTCCTCCCTGGGAGTCCTCCTCTGTAGTCCTCCCTTTCTCCCTTCCTGAGTGTCCTCATCTGCAGTCTTCCCTTTGTTCCTCCCTGGGAGTCCTCCTCTGTAGTCCTCCCCTTGTCCCTCCCTGGGTGTCCTCCTCTAAAGTCTTCCTCTTGTCCCTCCCTGAGTGTCCCCCTCTGCAGCCTTCTTTTTGACCCTCCCTGGGTGTCCTCCTCTGCAGTCTTCCCCTTGTTCCTCCCTGGGTGTCCTCCTCCTCTGTAGTCTTCCCCTTGTCCCTCCCTGAGTGTCCTCCTCTGTAGGCTTCCCCTTGTTCCTCCCTGGGAGTCCTCCTCTGTAGTCATCCCCTTGTCCCTTCCTGAGTGTCCTCATCTGCAGTCTTCCCTTTGTTCCTCCCTGGGAGTCCTCCTCTGTAGTCCTCCCCTTGTCCCTCCCTGAGTGTCCTATTCTGCAGTCTTCCCCTTACTCCTCCCTGGGTGTTCTCCTCCCCAGTCCTCCCCTTGTCCCTCCCTGAGTGCCCTGCTCTGCAGCCTTCCCCTTATCCCTTCCTGGGTGTCCTCCTGCTCTGCCCAAAGGTCATGGAACAGACATGGAAACAAACACCAAGCCCTTCTGTCCTGGGCGGCAAAACCTAGCACCATAGCGGGGGCCCACTTTTATTTTTGTTATAGAGCCCACTCACCTCAATGCACTCCACTGCTTCCACAGCATGTATATTGTTCAGTGTATTCATATATAAATTTGCCATACAGCAGAATCCCTTCCCTCAAGGACACCCTTGACCCCCACTAACTGTATGACAAACCCACACGTCTCTATCACATTTTAACTTGTTCAAAGTGACAGTGGCCCTTTAATGGGATTTAAAAAAAAAAATAATTACAGTAAACAAAAAGAGTAAAAATAATTTTATATATATTAAAAACTATAACAACCCATATAATAAATGTAGCACATTCTATATGATGTTCGATGTTTTTTCCCATTAAGGCCTCATGCACGCGACCGTAGCCATGTGCACGGCCGTGATTTTCAGGTCGGCCGGCCGCGGAGTGTCACCCACGAGCCGCCCGCAAATCACGGGCCGTGCACATGGCCGTGTCCATTATTTTCTATGAGCCTCGACCACAGAACACGGCCGTAATGAGACATGTCCGTTCTTTCGTAATATCTGGTAGATGAATTTGCGCTCTGCAGAGACTATAAGTCAAGATCAGGGAAGTTGTTAAAACATTTCTGAAAAACAGATAAATCAATGAACGAAGTCAGACTTCATTCTGCACATTGACTTATTTTGTGTCCATCTGTATTTCTAATGAATCCACTTGACGTGCACAATGCGATCTTTACACATCCTTTGTGGACATTAGCAGATGGTCAATATATCACTCGCCCTTATATCTCACTCGTCATTATATCTCCCGGAATCTCACCACGCAAGGTATCTGCCAAACTGTTCTGTCAATGTGGTTCTTGAAAGTTTCTAAAAAAATTGCTAATTGAAAAACTAGAAATTTCTTAAGGAAAACATAATTTGTTTGATATTTTTGTTGTTTTTGTTTACTTTTTTTGGGGAGGGAGTGATGCCTAGTCCCTTCATCCAAACACAGTAATCGATGGCAGAGCTCAAATAATTAGGCCTTATGGTAAAAAGTTTGATGACGATCGACACAATTTTGGCCTTGACAGGAAGTTTTTTTGTTTTTGCCTCACTGTATTCTGTCAGCCCTAATTTTTTATGTCTATGTATACGTAGCTGTTTGAGGCCTTGTTTATTGTGGAACAAGATGTACATTTTTTTTGAAATTTTTTAGCGATATATATAAGTTAATGCTTAATTTATAGGAATATTTTAGAATTGTGGAATTCATGTGAAATGCAATTCTGCCATAGATTTTATATTTAATTCTGCACCGTTTACCATAATTGACAATACTATTTTATTGAACTGTTCGTTATAATTATGAAGATACCTAATATGTACATGCTTTTTTTTACTGTTAAATAATTTTTATTCAATAAATATAAATTATTTAAAAAAAAAATCGTGTTTATTGTATGTTTTAATTGTTAACTTTATTTAATTATTTTCAAAATTAATTTTTAGTCTTATTACGGGCTTTTTACACTTTAATTTTGAACTGTAATGTAATGTTATATGTCTATAAAATTAATTAAGTTAATTTAGTTAAGTTAAGGTATGCCCTAACAGGGACTCATAATTTACAATTCTAATCACATATTTTAGGCCCCAGACTGACAGTATGAAACGGTCAACCTCGACCGTTGCAATGATCTTTTATCCGCAAATGGGTTCCTCCAGCGGGTGATCGCATAAACCCATCTTCTGTGCCCCACACGATCACTATTATGCGACGGTCCCGGCACTGTGTCATGGCTTCTGTTATAAAGACACAGAGAATTATTTTGTTACATACAGTAGATTTGTACCAGAATTATCCCTTAAAATTGAAGGTTGCTTTGTAGAAGGATTTGTACTGTTGAAATATTTTTGGCCCTGTGATCCTGCCAGTAATAAATTTCTAGCATTGTTCCGAGTTGTAGCAATTTTTTAGACACAAATTTGGTGTCGTAGTTATGTTTGCTTGGACCTGTCATGCAGATCCGGATTGCAAAGAAAAGTCACTTAACCCCTTGATGACCAGCCCATTTTAAACCTTAATGACAAAGATATTTTTTGCGTTTCCAAGAGCTATAACTTTTTTATTTTTGCGTCGACATAGCTGTATAAGGTCTTTTTTTTTTTGCCGGGACAAGTTGTATTTTTCAATAGCCCCTTTTTGGGGGACATATAATTTATTGATTAACTTTTATTAACTTTTTTTGGGGGGGGCGTAATGGAAAAAAAACTTACATTTTGCCACTCTTTTTTGCGTCTTAGATTTATGCCGTTTACTGTGTGGTATAAATAACATAACACATTTATTCAATATTGTCAATACAATTGTGGCAATACCACATTTATATAGATTTTGTATGTTTTACTACTTTTACACAGTAAAAACACTTTTTTTTCAAAATTATTTGTTTTTGTGTCTCCATGTTTTAAGAGCCATAATTGTTTTATTTTTACGAGGATGCAGCTGTATGAGGGCTTGTTTTTTGTGGGACGACTTCTAGTTTTTATTGGTACCATTTTGGAGTATATGCGCCTTTTTGATCACTTTTTATCAAATTTATTTGAAGGCAGGATGAACAGAAAACAGCAATTCTGCCATTGTTTTTTATTTTATTTTTTATGGCGTTCACCGTGTGGGTTAAATAACGTAATAGCTTTATAGGTGGGGTCGTTACGGACGCGGCGATACCAAATATGTGTAATGTTTTATTTTTTTCATATTAAAGTATTTTATAAGGGAAAAAGTGGGTTTTCATTTTTTTTTGTTTGGGATTGCTATTTATTTCTTATTAATCTTTATTAAAATTTTTGATAACTTTATTTTTAGTCCCACTTGGGGACTTCCATATGCAATCTTCTGATCGCTTTTATAATACACTGCAATACTTCTGTATTGCAGCGTATTATTGCCTGTCAGTATAAAACTGATAGGCACCTGCTAGGTCATGCCTCAGGCATGGCCTAGCAGGCATCCCCTACAGGCAGACTTGGGGGTCTTTGTTAGGCCCCTGGCTGCCATAGAAGCCATTGGCACAATGCGATTGCAATTGCAGGGTGCCGATGGGGTGAGAGAGGGAGCACCCACCTTCCAAAACCACTTGGATGCGGCGCTCGCTATTGAGCGCCGCATCCAAGGTGTTAAACGGGTGAGATCTATATTGAAATTGATCCCGTCCGTTAGTGCAGATGACCGGCCACCGTGAAAAGGCGTATTGGCGGTCGTTAAGGGGTTAAATTGATTGCACAAAATTTATGAATGGCGAAGAGGGGGAGGTAAATCTCCAGCTCACTGTTAAGTTGTGTCTGGGTACAGATAGCGCCCGGATTCCCGCGCGGCCAGCGGTGAACAACAGGAAAAAACACAGAACCAAGATCCAGCGCTGGGTGTGAGTTAAAAAGGAACTCCTGTTCCAATTTTATTGGTATAACAAAGGTTAAAAATGATTGAACTATATAGAGTAGTTCTATGGCAGAGTACAGGAAGGAATGTAAGGTGAAGGATTGTAGTAAGCCCTGTTCAAATATGCCTACACGTTTCTGACACGTCTGTGTCCTTATTCATGGCATGACACCCAGCGCTGGATCTTGGTTCTGTGTTTTTTCCTGTTAAATTGGTTGCCCAGTTTAGAAAAACAATTTTCATATACCCTATTAGCCAATTATGACGGGGCCACAGTTTAGGATCCTCACCTGTTGTATATCTTGTATATCTATTATAAGAGCATCTCTTGCTCTGGAGGACCTGTCCTGTCCTGCATTACACAGGCAACCCATTGATCTGACTGGACACTGTGTAATACTTAATTTCCCCTGTGGTAGTGCTGCAGGGAAATTGAACACTTACTGCAGGGTTTCCACACAGATTATAGCTGATGGCTGGCGATTCCACTAGGAAGACAGTTTGTGATCTGATTAGTGTCAAGTGACCCATATAAGGATTGTCTAGTAAGGATTGTCCAAAGCAGAGAACCCCTTTATTTATAATGGAGTTTTTTGTGCCAGTGTATTTAGATAGGAGAGATGGCAATAATTGAGCTTCATTTATTAAGAGGCGTAGTGCAAGTGGAAATGTCTGTCAGTTTGAAAATATTTTTACGCCTGCAATGAGCAGTCATATTTGTCTACATTTCCTTTCTCCATTTGATAAATGTGGTATCTCCTGCAAAACCATTGCCATGACCCCTGTTCTCGATATAGGTGAAGGCGCATCTTTTAGACTTTTATGGCATATCCTGTGGATATGCCATTAATGTCTAAGTTGGGGATACTTCTTCAAGTACTGAAAAACATGGGAATAATTCATGAAATGAATGTAGGAAGTCTATCTAGTAAAGACAGTGCAGTGGGGACCAGAGGCATTTAAAAAATATCTCTGTGCACATTTCATAATTGGGAATTAGGGTCATGTAATATACCGGGGTTGTTAATTCTTTCACTCTTATCCCTCAAATACAAGTTTACAAGCTGCTGTGTATACTATAGGTCCTTACACCACAGACAATAACAGCTACTGCTGCATTGTACTGGGATGTAAAGCAGAAGTTGCCAAATGACGCCCCCCTTCTCTGACATCACTTCCTGCTCTGCAGCTATTGGTTGAATCTGCACCTCCTGGACTTCCTGCTCTGCCCGTCCCCCTGCTCTCGCCACATAATACTGGTGATACAGAGAATTCAACATGTGTTAGGAATCCATGATAATTTAGAAATTAATTAACAGAATACTTAGTAGTAAGGCCAGGGTCACATAGGAACACAATGTCACCTGCAAGTCATGGTAAAATAGTAATCGCTCCATGATTTTAATGCTTCCCTATGGGCAAAAAAGCCCATGACATGACAACCATTGAAAAAATATTGACCATATCGGAAATTTTTCAAAAGTGGCAAGGTCGAAGTCACTGTACGGTCACCATTTTACCGCATATTTTCCCCTGGTATCATTTAGCCCTGTTTGCTGATACCTGGCACATTATTTATCTTGTAGTTCATGTGTTTGGAAAGAAGTGGAATTATCTCATCAAAATCTATCAGTCAACAACACAACATGAAATTAATTTATACAATTAAAATCTACAGAGAACTCATTGTAAGAACTTACACGTGTATTTTCTACCCTCTGGCAGCAAATACGATTTTAATTAGTCGTCAGCTCTTTAATTAGTTTTATTCCAGTGATATGAACTATAATGTTATTAATATTTTTTTTAATCTCATACATTTGCATCTGTTATCAATAAGCCACACAACAGGGATTGTCAGAAAATCTGATACTGCTATTGTCGCAAAGTCCATACAATGACATGGAGACGTCTACACTTAGGGTCAGTTTACACGTTGCGGAAAATCCACAGCAAATCCAGTAGCAGCAAAGTGGATGAGATAAAAACAAATCTCATCCACAACGCTCTGAAATTGACCTGCGGTGCAGAATTTTATTCCGCAGCATGTCAATTGTATTTGCCTAAACGCTGCTTATATGTTGCGGGTTTTCCCCATTGAAATCAATAAAACCTACAACAAATATCAGTTGTTGCATTTTCTGCAGTGGGTTTGCAGCGATTCAATTGCAAAAAACGCAACTCAGAAAAAAAAAAAATCTCACACTTATCCGGAAGTCTGTGTTCCTCCATCCATCGCTGCCTCCTGGGATGACGTTTTATCCCATGAGACCGCTGCAGCCAATCAAAGGCTGTAGCGGCAGTCACATGGGATGAAACATCATCCCAGGAGGCCAGCCTGGGTGACGTCAGAGGCCCAGCCTCCTGGGATGACGCTTCATCCCATGTGACCGGCGCTGCAGCCAATCACAGGCTGCAGCAGTCTCCTGGGATGAAACATCATCCCAGTAGGCAGGACAGCAAATTCTGCAGTTTTCCGCAGCGGACATTCCGGAGTTTGGTGCGTTTTTTCGGCCGGAATTCCCTGCGGCGCTCTTATGCAGTGTATCCGCCCCATGTGAACTGAGCCTTATAGTTTATGTTGCGCTGCAGCCATATATAATATGTATATTTTGCACTTAAGTAAACTATATGTATTCACTTAGCAATTGCGTGGGGACCTATTTGTGCAATTTTTGCATCCCTTGTAAAAAACTTTGTTTACGCCAGTATTTTGCGCTCAAAATTTGTCACACGGTGCTACATTTTAAGCCACACCCTTTCCACCAGAAACCCACACCCACTTAGCCATCCCTTCTTGTCGAGCGCATCGGAAAAGTGTCTAAAACAGTTAATAAATTCGGCACACAGCATATACACCAGAATTCTGTCTCAATTTGAATAGTGAATCTGCCCCATTGTGTAGGAAACAGGGATAGGTTTTAATTAATACTAATGACCATTAAAATACTTTGATTACATATGCAAATTAAGCTCTTAATTATAATTATTTATTAAAAAAGCAAAATAAACCTGCAGCCCGCTGAAGTTGTTAATAGATCTTAATTATACAATTGAATTGAATTTCCTCTAAGGGTTCATATAAAATGAAAGCAATTGTTTTAAGTGTTCTGTTCACTCGTTCGATCAATATTACAGTTAGTATTTATGGTATTATAGGAAATCTATCAAGCGTGTACAGCCATAAAGAAATGAAATGAAAAAAAAACTAATTAATTATTACATAGAAACATAGAAATGGACGGCAGAAAACAACTTACATGTCAATCCAGTCTGGCCTATTTGTGTGTATATTGGTATACACTTATGCATCAATATTTGTTTTTATATAATAATAGATAGATAGATAGATAGATAGATAGATAGATAGATAGATAGATAGATAGATAGATAGATAGATAGATAGATAGATAGATAGATAGATAGATAGATAGATAGATAGATAGATAAATAGATAGATGGATAGATACACTGACTTTTTAAACAACTCTATGGATGAACTTTAGAATTTACTTACTGTAAATATGTTGTTGTTTTAGCCAAGCAAGTTCTGTGTGAAGTTACTGCCACTAGGTGTCTCCCTTCCTGTAATCTGCTGTCCAGCACCTGTCGTCAAAATCCATCTCTAGTTTCAAAGCAAAGGAGACAGACTAAAGGTGGAGGGGTGTCTCTTCTCTTTACAGCAAAGGAGCAGGAGGAGGTAGCAGAGAGAGAAAAACACAGACATTCTGCCCATAGAAGTCTAAGGAGAGGGTAGGAAGGAACAAGAGGAGGGAGCAGAGAGAGAGAGAGAGAGACAGAGACACACTGTCAATAGAAGTTTATAGAGAGGTAAGGGGGTTGCAGGAGTAGGGAGCAGAGAAAGAAAGACACAGACACTCTTCCCATAGAAGTCTATGAAGAGAGAGGGGGAGCAGGAGTAGTTAGCAGAGTGAGAGACACAGATGCTGCTGTCCATAGATGTATACAGAAAGGGGAGGGGCAGGAGTAGGGAGAGAGACACACACAGATTCAATGCTCATAGAAGTCTATGGAGAGGGGAGGAGGGAGCAGAAAGAGGGAGAGACACAGGATGATGCTAAGAAATATTTCAAATTGAAAATAAAATTGAAAAAGTATTTTTCTGATAATGTATCTTTGGGGTGCGTTACATCATCCAGTGAATTATCTCTGACTGTGTTGGGTCTATATAAGAATAATAGTGGGTGGCAACCTTATGTTAATGAACCTACATTGATGCATTTTTTTCATCTGTTAAATTTCATATACAGGAACTGAAGTCGAGTGTGGAGGATTCCTCTCTCTTGTATTCTAACCTTACCAAAGCTGAATCGTTGACCCTCCGAAAACTTTCTGGTGATGTCTCCCTGACAATCAAGCCAGCCGACAAGAGTGGAACCTTGGCTGTCATGGACACATCACAGTATCTGGAGGGGATATAGTCAAATTGATGCTACTAATGTATATGATAAATTGGGGCATGACCCCAAGTTTAGAATTCAGCAAAGGATTCAGGATTTACTAGATTCGGCTTTACTCAATTGTTTTATTGATAGGGACCTTAGGCATTTCCTTACAGTGTCTCATCCTGTCACTCCTGTCCTCTATTGTCTCCCTAAAATTCATAAATGTGTTTCCAAACCTCCTGGATGACCTATTGTGTCGGGGAGGGATTCCATCTTTCGTCCTATTGCCATTTAATTAGACAAAGTCCTTAAAGGGTTTGCGGTCTCCGCAGCCTCATATATTCAAGACACCACAGATTTTTTGCTTAGAATTGGAGACGTTAAATTAGAAGGTGACATTATTTTGACATCTTTTGACGTTTGTAGTTTATACACTTCTATTAATCACACCAGAGGTTTGCATGTGGTACCCTCCCTTATGGTCAAATGCTGAGAGTCAAACGCATAGTGTCGGACCCTCAGCATTTGACTACACGATTGAACAAGATGAGTAATACATTTGTTATAAGACGTTACCCACGTCCGTTACTAAACAGACAAAGAGCCAAAGTTGAGGAGTTGAGTAGAGGCAATTTATTGACACCCTCTAGACTTGATCGACCACCCCGGATACCTTTCGTTTCCACATATTCACAAAAGAGTAAAAGATTTGGCAGTATTATCTGTAGAGAATGGCACATTCTTCATAGTTTGGCGAACAAAGTACACGAGTTTGGTCGTCCACCTATGCTAGCATATAGACGTTCCAGAAATATTCGAGATCAATTGGTACATGCTGATGTGGGTCCTATACGTCGTGTTAGTCAAACTACTTTGGCCCCACGCAAATTAGGATGTTAACCTTGCTTAAATTGGAGTAAATTGTAACAATCTTTGTAAAGGAGCCTCTTTTATACACCAATTGAGTGTTTTTTCGTTTAGAATTTAAAAAAAAATAATGTGTTCATCAGATGATGTCATTTACATATTGAAGTGTCCATGTGGGCTTCTATATGTGGGGGAGATTGCTCTAAAGAGTCGCTTAACCTGTTAGTGACCGCCAATACGCCTTTTCACAGCGGCCACTAATGGGGCTTTATTCCGATCCATAAGCCTTTTAACGGCACTGCTTCGGAAAATATAAACAGCTCCGGGAGCAGTTAAATATCACTGCTCTCAGCTACCAGGAAGTAGCTGAGAGCCGGGAGAAGACCTGCTCGAACGGGCGAGATCAATATCAGAATCGATCTCACTTATTCAACCGCTCAATAACGAGTGCCTGCGTCTGAGTGGTTTTGGAGGGAGGGAGGGGGCTCCCTCTCTCACCCCACCAGCATCCTGCGATACGATCACAGGGTGCCGGTGTCTTGTATGGCAGCCGGGGGCATGGCCTAGCAGATGCCCCTCCGTTTTGCACAGACCGGCAGTAATACACTGAAATACAGAAGTATTGCAGTATATTATAAAAGCGATTAGATGATTGCATAGTCACATCCTCTAGTGGGACTAGTAAAAAAGTAAAAAAAAAGTTTAATCAAGTTAATAAAAAAAGAAGTGAAAAAAATGAAAAACCAGCTTTTTTCCCTTACAAAATGCTTTAATATTAAAATAAAACAGAAAAAGTTACACATATTTGGAATTGCCGCGTCTCTAACAACCCCAACTATAAAGTTATTACATTATTTAACCCGCTCGGCGAACGCTGTAAAACATAAAATAAAAAACAATGCAAGAATTGCTGTTTTTTGGGTATCCTGCCTTAAATTTTTTTTTATAAAAAGTGATCAAAAAGTCGCATGTACTCCAAAATGGTACCAATAAAAACTACAAGTCGTACCGCAAAAAAGGGCCCTTATGCAGCTGCATCGGCGGAAAAAGAAAAAACTTGTGGCTCTTCAAATATGGAGAAAAAAAGTGTTTTTACTGTGTAAAAGTAGTAAAACATAAAAAATCTATATCAATTTGGTATCGTTGCAATCGTAACAACCCGCTGAATAAAATTATTGTGTTATTTATACCACACGGTAAACGGCGTACATTTAGGACTACAGGGGTGGGCTATATGTGGGACACTATATACAGGGGGAGCTATATGTGAGACACTATCTACAGAGGTGGGCTATACGTGGAGCACTAACTATAGGGGAAGCTATATGTAGGGCAGCACGGTGGCTCAGTGGTTAGCACTATTGCCTTGCAGCTCTGGAGTCCATATGTGGGCACTACCTACAGGGGCTTCTATGTAGGTCACTATCTACAGGGGGCACGGTGTGTGTGTGTGTGTGTGTGTGTGTGTGTGTGTGTGACAGTTATATTTAGATGTGTTGAGAATTTTAACTTTGTTTATAGGTGCAGAAATGTTTTAAAAGTGAGAAGCTGAAGACATCTAAACGGAAAACTGCAGAAATGGGTCATGGCCGGGAGAAATCCATCATAGATGTCTGAACCGGAGGGAGAAGAAAATAACTAGAATCTGAGACGTCACCGGTGAGTCACTTAATGTAAATGTTTATTCTGCCTCTAATCAGTATTGTAGTCACTGTATGATCTGCAGCGAGATGATGGTGGTATGATTTTTTTTTGTGAAACCGCATCTCCCAGCATATCCTTACCATTGTTTGGGCCATGCTGGGAGCTGTAGTTTTACGCCGTACAAACCTATACGCAGTGGCGTAACTACCGCTATGGCAGCCGTAGCGGCTTCTATGGGGCCTGCAGCATGAGGGGGCCCGTGCCACCCGCCGGCACGGCCCCCTCCCATGGCCGCAGGCTCCGCTAGCAGCCGCTATGGCTGCTACAGCGCGATGCCACTGAAGGGGTTGTTCCTGCAAAAGACATGCATCCCCTATCCACAGGATAGGGGATACATGTGGGATCGCTGGGACGCCCAGCGATGAGGAGAACGGGGGACCGAAAGTACCCCGAAGTTCTCCATGACAAACCTCGGACTTCCGGGGTCTGTGTCGGCAGCTCCATGGAAATGACTTGCGCACCGGTCGCGCTTGTGCGCATGCGTGACCAGCGCTCCTTTCATTTTTATTGAACTGCACAGACGCCGGAAGTCCGAGGTTAGTCATGGAGAACTTCGGGGGACTTTCAGTCCCCCATTCTCCTTATCGCTGCCAGTGATCACACATGTATCCCCTATCCTGTGGATAGGGGATGCATGTCTTTTGTAGGACAAACTATAGGCCGTTTTTGTTTTTTTGGGGGGGGGCTATATGGCGTTATCTACAGAGGGAGTCTGTATGGTGTTATCTACAGAGGGGGCTGTATGGCGTTATCTACAGAGGGGTTCTGTATGGCGTTATCTACAGGGGGCTGTGTATGGTGCTATCTATAGGGGGCGCTGTGTGGTGGATTCTATAGGGAGGCACTATCTACAAGGGGGGGGGGGGTTGTGTGATATCCAGCAGAGGGGGGGCCCCAGTCAAAAATTTGCTATGGGGCCCAGTCTTTCCTAGTTACGCCCCTGATCATAATGTATAATATGGGACACCATTATGTAGACTATAAAATGATTCTCTTGAGAATAAAGTCTTTTATGGCAGCTAACATGAGTACCTCTCAGATTGAGGTGATTGGGTACCACATTGGTTTATGTCGCACAATTTGTTCGATATGGCATGTGAGCATCGATTCCCCAGCCCCTCATAGGTCTGGGGTATCCTTTGAAACATTGTTTTTTTACCTGGTCCTTCCCAACGTGTTTGGGTTTGGGTATGCCCCCTGTACCTACATTATGTAGGATTTGCTTCATTATGTACATCTTACATATTTTCACAACAAATTTTGAGACCGCTTTATATATATCCCATGTCAGTTTTCTTTTAGTTTTGCCCTCTTTGTAGATGGACGCCACTGCAGTGTCTTATCCCACTGAGCGCGCGCCTATGACGTATTTCGCGCATGCGCAGTGTGCCTATGCCTGTTTTCGACATGCCCAGTTGGGAAGAGCAGACGTTGAGTAGCACGAGTGGTACGCCTGAATAACGTTCGTAAATAGGGCGTGTGAACATACCCTAAGAGGTAGAGCCTGCAGAGAGGAAAACTGCAAAAAATGCAGGATACAGGTCATATAATTTCCAGAAATAGTGTTATTCCTCATGTGCACACAGCTTATTCTGAAATGTCTCCTGAAAATTTAGGAACACTTTAAAGGGGGAATTTATCAACTTTTCTGGCATAGAAAGATCGCAAAAAGGTCCAAAAATTGCTATTTGGACTGACTTTTGTGTCCTTTACACTGCCCTCGCCACCTTTTTAAAAACAGGCATGGTTTACAAAAAGGCTGCGGACCATCACGGCCAAACAAATTTCTTATCATTTACGACAAAAAACTGGCGTAAATTATATCGGTAATCATTGTCAGCTTCTAGCTGCCATAGATTTCACTGTGTGGGATGTAGCAAGGTGGAGGCCCGTGCTCCATCAAAAAATAAGAAATAAATAAGTAAACTCACCTCACCGCTGTTTTTTTCCTCTCCGGGTCCCCTCAGGTTCTCACTGCCGGTTGGGGCTGATACAATGTATCGACGCCGGGCAGCGTCAGGACCTTGTATGAGCTGCAGCATGTTGAGGGGACCTGGAGGAGAGAAGAGAAGAGGAGCAGTGATCTAAATATACATCTTATTATTTTGTGTCCGCTGTGGGGGGGGGGGTGGGGGGTGGGTGCACGGCCAGCTAAAACATGCAACAGATTTATTAGGAGTCTTGCACCTCTTAATGATTCTGTTGCATCTTTCTCCAGCAGAGCAGATAGCTAAGACTAGTGTATGAAACGACAGTCTTCGTAAATCTGCCCCTATATGTTTCTATCATATCACCCCTGTCTCTTCTCTCCTCTAAGTTGGACATGTTTCATTATTTTAGTCTTTCCTGATAGGTTTTGTTCTGCAGCCCATAAATTATTTTAGTTGACTCTCTCTGAATTTTTTATGTTTTTCTTGAGAGAGGGTCTCCAGAACTGTACACAGTACTGGAGGTGAGGACTTACTAGTGACCTTCTTCCTGCAACTAATAAATCTTTCCTATACATCTAAGTAACTTCCTGGCTCTCCCCACAGCTTGACTACAATGCTTTCTTATCTATATTTTATCTGAAATGATCCCTTCAGTTGTTGCCTACTTTGACTCACCATTCATACTGGATTCTGTTTTTGGATTGTTGTGCTTTATTATACATTTTTATGTATTACATTTAAGATTCGACACTATAGTTCATTCTTCTATTTTCTCCAAATCACTATTGATTTGACTTACACCTTCTGGAGTAATAACCTTGTTACCAATGTTTGTGTCATCTGCAAAAATGTCCACATGCAATACCACTAACAAATACATAAAAAAAACAATAAACCCCAGAACTGATCCTAACGACGGTCACTAACGGGCCTTATTCTGATGCATATGCCTTTTTACGGCACTGCATCAGGATAAAGTAAACAGAGCAGGGAGCCGTCAAATCTCCCTGCTCTCAGCTGCTAGAGGTAGCTGAGGGCTGGGGGCGTCCCTGCTCTGCCGTGTCAGATCGATATTAGTATCGAACTCACCCGTTTAACCCCTCCAATGCGGTGCACAATAGCGTGCACCGCATCTGAGTGGTTTTGGAGAGAGGGAGGGAGCTCCCTCTCATCCCACCGACACCCGGCGATACGATCGCCGAGTGTCTGTGTCTCCAATAGCAGCCGGGGGCCTAATAAAGGCCCCCAGGTCTGCCTGGAGCGAATTCCTGCTAGATCATGCCGGAGGCATGACCTAGCAGATGCCTGTCCGTTTTAAACGGAAAATAAAGTTAAAAAGTTACACATATTTGGTATCGGCGTGTCCGTAACGACCCTGACTATAAATCTATTACATTACTTAACCCGCACGGTGAACGCCGTAAAAAATTAAATATAAAACGATGGAAAAATTGCTGTTTTATGTGAATCCTGACTTTAAAAAAAATGTGATAAAAAGTGATCAAAAAGTCACATCTACTCCAAAATGGTACCAATAAAAACTACAAGTCTTCCCGCAAAAAAAAAGCCCTCATACAACCGCATCAGCGAAAAAATAAAAACGTTACGGCTCTTCAAATACGGACACACAAAAACAAATAATTTTGAAAAAAAAGCGTTTTTCCTGTGTAAAAGTAGTAAAACATACAAAAACTATACAAATTTGGTCCGTTGCAATCGTAACAACCCGCTGAATAAAGTTATTGTGTTATTTATATCACACGGTAAACGGCGTAGATTTAAGACGCGATAAAGAGTGGCAAAATTTCAGGTTTTTTTCTATTCCCCCCCCCCAAAAAAAGTTAATAAAAGTTAATCAATAAATAATATGTCCCCCAAAATGGTGCTATTAAAAAATACAACTTGTCTCGCAAAAAACAAGACCTCATACAGCTAAGTCGATGCAAAAATAAAAAGGTTATAGCTCTTGGAATGCGACGATGGAAAAACGTAAAAAATGGCTTGGTCATTAAGGTTTAAAATAGGCTGGTCATTAAGGGGTTAAGGTGCTTCACTAGTGACAAGACCTTCCTTTGAATTGACACCATTTACAAGAACACTTTGTTTTCTGTCTAATAGCCGAATGTTTATTCATTTTACTATCTTTGAGTCAAATCCAAGGATTTTCATTTTCTGAATCAATATATTGTGGCACACTGTTCCAAAGAATTTGCTAAAGTCCAAGTAACCGATATCCACAGACCCACCCTGATCTATGTATCTCATTATAAACTTAGTACAAATAGATATAGAGGTAGATATATGCAGCCTGGGGGATGGGTTCAGTAGTATGGCTCCCGAATCGGAGTTTCATGTGTCATAACAGAAGCGCTTCGTATGCAAAGTGAAGAGCACTGAAGAGCAGTCTTGTCATTGGCACAGCAAGGCAGCAATGGAGCCTCGAATGGTGGTCTATCCTTTTCAGCGATGAGTCGCGCTTATGTCTCGGACCCAATGATTGCCGGAGATTGGTCGGGAGACCATGTGGGCAACGCCTTGAAGAGGCCTTCACAAGCGAATGTCACACCAGTCCTACTCCCGGGATTATTGTTAGGGATCTGCCAGGTACTTCATCTAGCTATACTCCTGGGATTAATCAATCCACACCTGAGGCCAGACCTGTTCGACTGACACCATCTCCCACCAACCAGGGTGGCAGGCTCAGGAGTGGGAGAGCCTATCGCGGCCTGGTCTCTCGGAGTTAGCTCCGCCCCCTGCCCTTTATTACCTGCCCTGTGCTCTCCCTCAGTGCTTGTAATTCTTTTGGATTCCTGGCCCCACTGCTGCTTGCTCCAGCCTGCTTCTGCCGTGCTTCTGCCTTGCTGCAGTTCTGCTTGACCTGCTTTGCTTGCCCTGGCTTGCTTCTGTCTCCTTGCCCGCTCGGGTGTACTCACTTCGTCCAGGTCCTGACTGTTCGTTCGCCGCCCCGTTTCCTCGTGGCGTTCCGTGGCTACTGCCCCTTCCCTTGCGTGTTCCCCGTTTGTCTTCCAGTGCACTTAGCCAGCGTAGGGACCGCCGCCCAGTTGTACCTCATCGCCTAGGGCGGGTCGTTGCAAGTAGGCAGGGACAGGGCGGTGGGTAGATTAGGGCTCACTTTCCCTTCACCTCCTTCCTGCCATTACAATTATATTGTGGGGTGGCATAATGTATGGTAGCCAGACCCCTCTATTCTTTATTTCAGATACACTAACAGCTCGGCATTAAGGGCAGATTCACACGAACGTTGCGTTTTTGCGCACGCAAACAACGCGGCGTTTTGCGAGCGCAAAAACCATTTGACAGCTGCGTGTGTCATGCGTGTCTGATGCGCGGCTGCGTGATTTTCGCGCAGCCGGCATCATAGAGATGAGGCTTGTCGATGCCCGTCACTGTCCAAGGTGCTGAAAGAGCTAAATCTTTCAGCACCCTCGACAGTGAATGCCGAACACAACAGCGAAAAACATGTAAAAAAAAAGATAAAGTTCCTACTTACCGAGAACTTCCCGGCCGTTGCCTTGGTGACGCGTCCTTGGTGACGCGCCTCTCTTGACATCGGGCCCCACCTCCCTGGATGACGCGGCAGTCCAAGTGACCGCTGCAGCCTGTGATTGGCTGCAGCCTGTGCTTGGCCTGTGATTGGCTGGAGCTGTCACTTGAACTGAAGTGTCATCCCGGGAGGTCGGACTGCAGGAAGGAGACAGGAGTAATCGGTAAGTTAGAACTTCTTTTTTTTTTTACAGGTTCATGTATTTTGGGATCACAAGTCACTGTCCATGGTGCTGAAACAGTTTAACTCTTTCAGCACCATGCACAGTGACTGTCTCCCGACGTCGCGGACCGGAAATTTTTTGGCCGGGTTCGGCCAAAACGAGTTTGGCCGAACCCGGTGAAGTTAGCTTCGGTTGTCGGGGTTCGCTCCTCGCAAAGACACTCCGTTTGGATGCTTGGAAACAGAAAAGCACGTGGTGCTTTTCTGTTTCCATTCATCCTTTTGACAGCTGTTGCGCAAACACGCAGTTCGCACGGAAGTGCTTCCGTGCGACATGCGTGGTTTTCACGCACCCATTGACTTCAATGGGTGCGTGATGCGTGAAATACGCAGAGTTATTGAACCTGTCGCGCTTTTTGCGCAGCAGACAAACGCTGCGCAAAAAGCACGGACTGTCTGTACTGCCCCATAGACTTGTATTGGTCCATGCGTGCCGCGTGAAAACCACGCGGCCCGCACGGACCGAATACACGCTCGTGTGAATCCCCCCTTACATTGATTTGGTCGTGACCAGTAGTACAGCCATTTTTCCAAAGTGTCCCAAAAAGCCATTTTTCAACAAGACGACTCCAGGCCTGTTGCTCGTTGAGCAGCCTTCATGGACTAAACGTGCTACCATGACCTGTAGTGGCTCCGGATTTGCGTGCACTCAGCGTGGCATAACATTTGTCAGACAACCATTAATAACCTCATTGATGGCATGCCAAGGCGTGTAAGTGCGTGTATTTCTGTGCGTGGCACTCATACTCGATACTGAATAAATCAAGGTGTTCGGAATATTTTGTTTCCATTTTTTTAACATTTGCATTTCATTAACATTCTTTAGCAACAGGGGGCACAGTGTGTGTATCAGTACCTAGAGGGGGCACAGTGTGCGGCACTATTTACAGGGTGTATAGTGTGTGCGTGGGGCTTTATTTTCAGTGAGTACGGCATGTGGCATTGTTTCTAGTAAGCACTGTATGTCTGTGGTGCTTTAGTTTCTAAGGGCACAATCTGTGACACAATTGTATTTGTACTGTTTGTTAAAACAAAAATAACTTTATTAGCGTAAATAGTGAAGGATATTTGGTTACTCTATTAACCACATATATAGGACATACATATGTGAGTTAAAAAGTGTCCATGGACTGCCGCTTTCTATATTTTTTAATATTGCTATTTTAATTTTTATTTATCAATATTGTATTTTGCACTACATAATGCAAACAGCCATCTCCCCTGAAGACGCCACTTTAGGTGGGAGGCTGATTATGGATTTAATGTTTTTTAATTGCACACTCCATGTAGACCAGCCAGAATAATCAGAAGTTATTGAGTAGCATACAGAGGGAGCAAGCTGAATGAATGAATGAATGAATGAATATCTAAATTCACTAGTTGGTACTTTATTAACCCCTTAGCACACTCAAGCTCTGTATTTAAAGGGGAATGTTTGGAATGTTTGTTCCTCTGTTACTTTGACTACCAATACTGGTCTGAATGATAATATCAATTAAAATAACAATATTGATAAATTAAATATAAAACGGCAATATTGAAAAATGCAGAAAGCGGCAGTCCATAGACACTTTTTAACTCACGTACCGTATGTATATACTATATGTGGTTAATACAGTAACCAAATTTCTGTCACTATTTACGCTAATAAAAATTTTTGTTCTAACAAACAGTATTATCTCATAGTTAGGCCTCATGCAGACGAACGTATTTTTGTCCTCCCGTAAATACTGACGTAAATACGGGTCCGGTGTCACACGTATTCGACCCCTATTGCACCAGTATTTACGGACCCGTTCCCGTAAATACGGGTCCGGTGTCACCAGTATTCCAATAATAATATTCACGGGCACGTTTTCGATGCAAAATTGCACTGCACTAATCGGCAGCCCCTTCTCTCTATCAGTGCAGGATAGAGAGAAGCGACAGCCCTTTCTGTAATAAAAGTTAAAGAAATTCATACTTACCCAGCCGTTGTCTTGGTGACGCGTCCCTCTCTTCACATCCAGGCCGACATCCCTGGATGACGCGGCAGTCCATGTGACCGCTGCAGCCTGTGATTGACCTGTGATTGGCTGCAGCGGTCACATGGGCTGAAACGTCATCCCGGGAGGCCGGACTGGAGGAAGAGGGAGTTCTGGGTAAGTAGGAACGTCTTTTTTTTTTTTTTACAGTTTGCTCTATATTGTGATCGGAATTCACTGTCCTGGGTGTTGAAACAGTTACTGCCGATCGTTCAACTCTTTCCGCACCCTGGACAGTGACTATTTACTGACATCGCCTAGCAACGCTCCCGTAATTATTGGTGCACACACGTAGTCACCCGTAATTACGGGAGCCCCATAGACTTCTATGGGCCTGCCCATGCCATAATTACGGCCTAAAATAGGACATGTTCTATATTTTTCAACGGCCCGTAGCCAATAGAAGTCTATGGGCCCGTAATTACGGCCAGTGATTATGGGCGTTTTTACATTCGTGTGCATGGGGCCTTAGCGGGAGTAATCCTTTGGCTTTGTGTTTACACAATCCTGTTGTTCAATAAAATTACAATTGCATTTGGGCACAGTGTATAGCAGTATGAGGAATTTGTGTTAGTTTTTAGGTGTGGTCATGCTGACATGGTAAAGAGCAACAGACATCTGAGTGAAAAAATCTTCAGAGGTTCGGTGTAGGTGGAAGAAGTCATAACGGCGCTCTTGGCCAAAATGAGTAAAAAAAAAGAAAAGAGCTGAATTAATGTAAATGTTTATACTCCCTCTATTTGATAAATACTGTATGATCTGCAGTGAGATGATGGGTGGTACCATTGTATTTTTTGTGAAACAACAAGTCCCAGCATATCATTACCTTTGTTCAGGCCACGGTGGGAGCTATAGTTTTACATGATACAAAATTATATGGCAGTGGTTAAAGGGAAGGTGTCACAAATTTTTTTTTTTATATATATAATATTGCTTTTAGTATGTCATTAAAATGAATTTTATTTATTTGTGTTTTTGTGTTGTACTTTTTACTTTTTTCTTTATTTTACTTCTCTATGGGGCTGCCATTTTTTTTTCATCTCTGTTTGTGTCGATTAACGAATACGGCACATAAATCCCCATAGAGAATGCGAACGGGAGCCGTTCCATTCACTATAGCGTACGCCGTCTGTGTGGGAACGGCACATGCGCCGATCCTGCACAGACCAAAAGGAAGGTCTTTGGTAGAGAGACATCCGGCACCATTTTCATGTGGACCGGAAGCTGCCGACTTCTGGTCGCGGCTTCCGGCTATATGGTCAAGGCAGCGCAGACGCAAGGACTAGGAGCGGAGTCGGCTGGTGCAGGAAAGTTATGTTTGTGTATGTGATGTGTGTATTATGTTCGTGTATGTTTGTGTTATACTGCCTGATTACCACTGTATCTAATCCTCCTACACTGTGCATTCGCTCAGAAAATGACGGCACATAGTGTAGGAGGTTTGAACATTCGACCCACTCCTTTCTCCTGGCACTAGCCAGGATAAAGGAGGGAGGATTGTGTGAGGACACTAGAGCAAGTGTGTCTACTCCAAATTTGCAGCATAAAGCAATGAGGTTGCTTTACCACATTGTCAATGCTGCAATTTTGAGAATTGCTCCCTCTAGTGACCAGCACATAGAAATGTTATAAATTAGAATCTAATTTATAATATTTCCTGACTTGTGAAAAAATAAAAAAATAAAACAATGTGCAATCATTTATATACTAACTGTTTAAATGAAGAATTTTTTCTTATTTCTAGCGACACATTCCCTTTAATCTTACTTTAAAAAGGATCTCTGTACTGAGTTGTATTTGTGCTGGTGCTGTATTTATGTCCTGAGCCTGGTTCTAGTGCTGTATATATGTACTGAGCTTGATTATGCCACTGTATTTATGTACTGGGCTTTGTTCTGGTGCTGTATTTATGTTAAAAGCTTGTTCTGGTTCTGTCTATATATACTCAGCTTGGTTCTAGTACTGTATTTATGTACTGAGCTTTGTTCTGGTACTGTATTTATGTACTGATCTTGGTTACAGTGTTGTATTTATGTACTGAGCTTTGGGTTGGTGCTGTATATATGTACTGAGCTTGATTATGGTGCTGTAGTTATGCACTGAGCTTATTTCTAGTGATGTATTTATGTACATAGCTTGATTCTTGTACTGTATATATGTTATAAGCTTGGTTCTGGTGCTGTATTTACGTACTGAGTTTGGTTTTGATGCTGTATTTATGACCTGAACTTGGTTCTGATGCTGTATATATATATATATATATATATATATATATATATACATGTATATATAGCAGAAGAAAATTTGCAGCACTCCAACATGAAAAAAATGGTGGTTTATTCAATCCAAACTAACAGCAACGTTTCAATCCTACAATAGGATCTTTATCAAGCCTTGGTAAAGATCCTATTGTAGGATTGAAACGTTGCTGTTAGTTTGGATTGAATAAACCACCATTTTTTTCATGTTGGAGTGCTGCAAATTTTCTTCTGCTATATATCATTATACGTCCTAGGATCGGGACGTTTTGCTGGGCACCTGGTCGATTATTCATTAGTGAGTGCTGCTGTCTTCTTGTGTGCTATACATGTATATATATATATATATATATATATATCCTTAGATTGATCTGGTTCTGTTTATATGTACTTAGCTTGGTTCTGGTGCTGTATATATTTACTGAGCTTGGTTCTGGGACTGTATTTATATATTGAGCTTGGAACTCGTGCTGTAATTATGTACGGAGTTGAATTCTGGTACTGAATATTTGTACTAAGCTTTGTTCTGGTACTGCATTTATGTATTGAGATTTGTTCTGGTGCTGTAGTTATGTACTCAGCTGTATATTCTCACAATCTTTGGGTATGTGGACACACTGGGCCGTACTGCCATAGCTGTATAGCAGCTGGCCAAACAGGGTACAAAGTCAATGTCCATAGGTCGGATAAAGATACCTGTGGCAATTAAGACAGTAGCAATTGTTTAGGTTCAGATGGAACTCTTGCAGCAGGCAGACAACGGGTGCGGTGAAACACAGAGGGTGTAGCAGGCGACGCAACACGACTCCAACTCTGTACAGCACAGGAACACGGTAGCACGGGATACAGGATACCGGTAGCAGGAACGGGAACACTGGGAACTGGAGAACACTCAAGGGACTATTTGTAAAGATTGACCTGGGAAGGTACAAACAACGCTCAGGCAATGAAGGAAGGAGCAGGGCCCTTCTTATAGTCCAGGGTGATCTGGGAGCAATCAGCTCATTCTCACACATGTGTGCGTTCTGGCTCTTTAAGGCTGGACTGAGCTTGCGCGAACACCCTAGTCGTCACTGTGGTCACTGTGGGACAGGACGGCCGCATTTGCTGGCATCTCTGGAGAGAAAAGAGTCGGCAGGATGAGAAGTGTTTGTGGTCAGTGACCACAGACGTTACATATATATGTTATGAGCTTGGTTCTGATAATGTTTATATGTACTGAGCTTAATTGTAGTGCTGTATTTATTTACTGAGCTTGTTCTGGAACTGTATATATGTACTGAGCATGGTTCTAGTACTGTACTTATGTACTAAGCTTTGCTCTGGTGGTGTATATATGTACTGAATTTTATTCTGGTACTGCATTTATGTATTGAGCTTGGTTCTGGTGCTGTAGTTACATACTGAGCTTGTTAATGGTACTGTATTTATGTACATAGCTTTGTTCTAGTACTGAATTTATGTACTGAGCTTTGTTCTAGTACTGTATTTATGTACTGAGCTTGTTCTGGTGCTGTATATATGTACTGAGCTTTATTCTGGTACTGCATTTATGTATTGAGCTTGGTTCTGTAGTTATGTACTCAGCTTGATTCTGGTACTGTATATACTGTATGTTATGAGCTTTGTTCTGGTGATGCATATATGTACTGAGCTTGGTTCATGTACTGTATATATGTGTACTGAGTTTGTTTTTGGTGCTGCATTTATGTACTAAGCTAGGTTGGTGTGGGAACCCAGTCTAATGGTTTACAGAGTACTTGTGTTGTCCTACTTGAGGCCACTTTTAGATTTCCTCCAGGGCCACTTTAAGTACCCAATACGCGAAGGAGAGAGGAATGGATCCAGCGCTGAGACCAGGTAGCTTGGTTTAAAATCGGAAACTTCTTCCAAGATTTATTTTGCAAATAACAAAAAGGGGGGGAATTAAAAAATAAACAAGCGGTGTTCCTTCAGGATACAGTGGCTAGTTGAAAGGAAAAGGCGGGTGCCTACGCATTTCAGACGCGATCTGCGTCCTTAGTCATGGCTTCCTATGAAACTCTGTCCGGTACAGGTAAGGTTTATATCCGGTCTTTCATGCGAGGTTAATTGCGGTCCAAGCTAATTACTGTCCAAGTAATTGGAACGCTTCTCCATTTTGTTTCCAGCAGGCTAATTGAATGACTGCAGAGAATGTAACCGGAGGCTACAAAACAGGTAAGATCGATGTTATACTCGTATTATCCAATGCTGATTTAGCTTTCATTCGTCAGATAAATATAGAAAAGACCAGTGAACAGAGTTTTGTCTAATTGAGGACAAAGTGAGTTAAAATATACACATATGGGTGAAAATGTGATTGCATAAAATTGTTATGAAAAAGTATGCTGAAGATAGATAGATATGAGATAGATAGATAGATAGATAGATAGATAGATAGATAGATAGATAGATAGATAGATAGATAGATAGATAGATAGATAGATAGATAGATAGATAGATAGATAGATAGATAGATAGATAGATATGAGATAGATAGATAGATAGATAGATAGATAGATAGATAGATAGATAGATAGATAGATAGATAGATAGATAGATAGATAGATAGATAGATAGATAGATAGATAGATAGATAGATATTAGATAGATAGATAGATAGATAGATAGATAGATAGATAGATAGATAGATAGATAGATAGATAGATAGATAGATAGATAGATATGTGATAGATAGATATGTGATAGATAGATATGTGATAGATAGATATGTGATAGATAGATAGATAGATAGATAGATAGATAGATAGATAGATAGATAGAGCTATTCCTACAGTGTTGCTCCTTAATTATTCATGTTGTACTTGGAGTACTTATTGTATGATATTTAATATTTAATTACTCGGGATATGACCGATGTAACACTCGATGCAGAAAGGCCGAAGTCGGCAAATATTCTTTATTGGTGTTGTTAGTTGACCCCGTTAGTATGTATCAATTGTATTGTTATAGTTATTAATTTATCCATTTTTTCTGGGTTCAATGTTGTTTGCGCAGACCATATTAAATTGATTTAAATATCCTTGAAAGTAAAAATACAAATGCAGGTATTATAATTGTGTGCGTGGAATGGTATTGAAATAGGATGAATTCTTGTATTATTGCTGTACAAGGGTAGAAGGAACAATGCAAGTTATTTTTGGATTCCTGTATGGTGTTGCTATTTATTGAAATATAACTGTGGAAAAGGAAAGAAAATCCAACCCAAATCGGTTAGTAAATTATCATTATGAACAAATGGATATCTATTAGTTATGCAATCGGATAAGAAGATTTTTTTTGGTTATTATTTTTTGTATTTTATTTATTTGTTTATTTGTTTTGATTTTTATTTTTTATTATTTTTATATAAGATAAAAGTCTATTGTGAGCGTTGAGATGCATTTATTTATATCCCAACAGATGAACATTAATGTCATATTACCTGACTTTGTTGATTTGAATAAAGAGACAAAGGAAGGAAACCTAGTAATCAAATATAATATCAATTATTTATTATTAATTGGGGATTTATTCCACTCAGAACGTTACCTATCTTGTCCTGCATTGCAGGTATATATATTTTCCCTTTAATTACTACATATGTCGTTATTAAAAATAGTAGGTGGATTCGATTTTTTCTTCTGGAAATTTATTAGAAGTAAAATTTGAATATGAATGTCGTTGTGCAATTATTTCTTTCCCAACAAATAGATACCAATGCCATGTTATTTGGCTTTATTAATTTAATAAAGAAGAACTAGTAGTCAAACTTTATATAGGTTATTTGTTATTGGTTTGGGATTTTTTGAATAGGAACCTTATCTGATTTGTGATATATTGCGGGTATAAATTTTCCACAAATTGCTAGTCGTGTCGTTGGTGAATAGTATTAGTTGAAGTGGAGGGAAATTGAACCAATATGAATCAATGTGTATTTTGACTGTTTGTGTGTTGGTTGTTAATAATGGAACATTAGTTCCTTTTTCAAGTTGAGACCTTTGGGCACCCTGGTTTGTAGTCTAAAAATCCAGTATGCTTCTCTTGTATGTGTTTTATGTACAATATCCCCTCCTCTCTTGGGAGTGTGGATTTTTTCGATGGCATAGCACTTGAAACAGTTGGTAGATCTGTTATGTCGGTGGATAAAATGTTTGACAACATTGGAGATGTTCACGATATTCGGATTGCGTATGTATTCTAAATGTTCTAATATCCTTATTTTCATTTTACGGTTAGTACACCCTATATATTTGAGATTACAGTCGGTGCATTCAATTATGTAAATTACCGATTCTGTATTACAATTGATGTAATTATTAATAGCGAACGTGTTTGTATTGTTAGTATCAGTAAACACCTTTTTTAGTAGCACATAAGCACAGACCTTGCACCGGTTATTCCCACATTTGTAGAAACCTTTCTGTTCTAGTTCTACAATTACGTTTGGCTCGGCTCATTTCACCAATTGGGATTGATTTCATAGTCTGCTTGGAGTGATTACTTGATGCATGTAAAATGGTGTTGCCACTCAAGGGTTTTCTAAAGGTTTTTGTTTTTATCAAAGTGTCTATTGTTCCTATTAGTTCCAAGTCCAGAAACATGATACTGTCCTTATTCCATGCATAAGTAAATTTGAGATTTGATGTGTTCGAATTTAAGAACATGATGAATTCTGCGTGTGCCGACACGAGGACCCGAGCGCTACTGACAGTGGGACTGCTATGTTCAGGTGAGCTGGAGGATCCCTTCCATTCTCTATTTCTATCTTCGGCTATTCCTCACGTGCTCAACCTTTTAATAGGCTAAGGTGTTCTTTCTGCACAGGAGATATATCCCCCAAATATCAATATATACCCATACCGTGGCAAGTGCTGGGAGCAAATAACTGACAATGTGAAGAGTGAATACTCAGAAAATCATAACAAATACCATTGTATATATGAAGATTTCGTTTACACTCTTCTGGCTGACTGTGTTTTAAAATCTATACACTTCTTTTAAACCTATTTTTTCTTATATCGAAGATAGAAGTAAGCTGATAATCAATTATTTTATGGAAATCATGAATCAGCAGGCACAGTATACCCGAGCCGAGATGGCTGCCAAAGTATTTGGCAATACAGGTAATTTAGGAGATAACAACATGGAAATGCATGATTTATTCCATGAATTAGAAAAGTTGATGACCCAAGAGGCAAAAGTGTGGTGGGATGTAACAACTCTCAGAAACTACGCAACAAAAGAAATGATACCGAGAGGTCTTCAGATGAAAAAGACCCCCAATTTCAATTACTCAGAAGATTTCAGCAATGAATTGAACCAAATTCTGTTAAATTGCTCTTTCAAACTGATGGATCTAATCATCAAGCAGGAGGAATTTAAACTTCTGGAATTGAAGGAAGATATTTCCAAAATCCAAAATACGCTGAATCCGTTTACCAGCTCACCTGATTACACAATGTTGGAAACACGTACCACCCAGAGTATCGACAAATTGGACAAAATAATAGCCAAAGTCAAAAGGGGTAAATTCAAACGGGACCTGCGGGATTATGCAAGTAATGAAGTGTACCAATGGAAACATCAAGGGAAGAATTTCCACAAACCCAAATCCATACTGAAGCATCGCAAATACCAGAGAAAACAAAATGGATATTCCAACAGAGTCAGTTTCAGTTCTATTGAATTGGATTCAACAGACGGGGGCAATGAGAGTCCGGACAATGAAGGTCCTAATGGAGGATACAGACACAATTACAAATCCACCAAAGCCAACTATATGTCAAAAAAGGAGGGAGGAGGGGCGGCAGAAAGCATAAACCACACAGACCACGAAGAGAGCCGTCACCTCCGAACACGCAGGAACAAATATCCAATTTAAACATCATTAATCTATCATCAACCACTCTCACTCCGGACCAAAAGGAAGCACTCTCTCTAGGCCTAAACTTTGCCCCCAATCAAAACTTCGACCTTTTCAACACCTTGTTAGATGTGAACACATTTGTGAGAAACCTAACAGTGAAAAGACACTTCCAGTTGTCAGAAAAGACCCTACAGGAACAAGTGACTAACAACACAGAAACTTCCCTCAAGTACACTATGTCCCATGACAGTTTACAGAAGGAAGAATATAGACCATCAACAAGGGACTACAGCACTTTTTCCTTTGAAGAACAAAGAACTGCCATCTGCTTGGAAAGTCTGGATACCAATATTCCAAACAAAGATACAAATACATCAAAAAATTTCACAACCAAGAATCCAGGTTTTTATCCAGTCATGTCAAGAACAGAAGCCATGGACCACTTTCAAATAGCCATTGAAAAAGATCTCCATGAATTGGCAGATAATAACGATAAGCACAATACTAAACCAAACCTTTCAATAAGACTCAAAAAAGCAGTCAAGTCTCTCCAGGATAATGAAGATCTTGTCATCAAAATGTCGGACAAGGGGGGCAGTATTACGGTGATGGACAAAGAAGACTATAAAACACAAATTAATATACTTCTGTCAGACAAAGATACATATAAAATGC
The DNA here is from genome assembly GCF_050947455.1 of Rhinoderma darwinii. Taxonomy (NCBI): domain Eukaryota; kingdom Metazoa; phylum Chordata; class Amphibia; order Anura; family Rhinodermatidae; genus Rhinoderma; species Rhinoderma darwinii. The sequence goes on from NC_134687.1 coordinate 616,925,875, forward strand.
TGGAACATAACCCCACTGAAAAATTTCAAAAAGAAATCAAAATACTACTGAATGATGGGCTTAAGTCAGGTTCCCTTACGCCCAAACAAGCGGAATATATGTATATTGAACATCCTATCACACCTATTATCCATGCCCTACCTAAAACCCACAAAAATATCTCACCCCCTCCCATGAGACCCATAGTATCCGGAATTGGATCACTCTTAGAGAAAACCTCAGAATGTTTAGATTCCTTACTCCAACCTATTGCACAAAATACTCCAGGCTTCCTCAAAGATACACGGGACGTACTGCGTGCTTTTTACAACAAAACATGGGTGAAAAACTATACATGCTTAACATGCGACGTCGTTTCATTGTATACAAGTATTCCCCATCACATAGCACTTCTAGCTTTGAGACACCATCTAATTAAACACAGCACCTACACCGAGGAATTACAAACATTTATCCTGGAGGTACTAACATTTTTGATGTCACATAATTATTTTCTATTTGACGGAAATTTTTACCTACAACTCAAAAGTGTCTCCATGGGAGCAAAATTTTCTCCCTCCCTGGCCAACCTGGTGATGGCTTGGTGGGAAGAAATGTCAATCTTCTCAACCAGTATCCCTTTCGTAGCCAATATCCATTGGTACGGAAGATATATTGACGACCTCTTCTTCATATGGGTTGGAGACACTGACACTATCCCAGAATTCATCATGTTCTTAACTTCGAACACATCAAATCTCAAATTTACTTACGCATGGAATAAGGACAGTATCATGTTTCTGGACTTGGAACTAATAGGAACAATAGACACTTTGATAAAAACAAAAACCTTTAGAAAACCCTTGAGTGGCAACACCATTTTACATGCATCAAGTAATCACTCCAAGCAGACTATGAAATCAATCCCAATTGGTGAAATGAGCCGAGCCAAACGTAATTGTAGCTCGGATCTATACTATAAAGCAGAGCAAGAACAAATCTACAATAGATTACAGAACAGAGGATATCCCAAGTGGTCCTTATCAAGAGCACAAGGTATCACACATAAAAAATCTCGGGATACCCTGCTATTTAAGGAAAAGTCATATGCAACATTAGACCCCAACAAACCAACTTTGGTTCTCCAGCAAAACAACCAATTTAACGACATAAAAAGAATAATAAACAAACGTTTACCAATGTTAATGGAGGATGATACCTTTGAAGAAATCCTTAAAGATGGATGGAGAATAGTGTCACGTAAGGCACCATCCTTGGGCAGCTCCCTGTCACCGTCGTTTTTCAACTCCGAGAGAGCCAAAACCACCTGGCTAGAACAGAAAGGTTTCTACAAATGTGGGAATAACCGGTGCAAGGTCTGTGCTTATGTGCTACTAAAAAAGGTGTTTACTGATACTAACAATACAAACACGTTCACTATTAATAATTACATCAATTGTAATACAGAATCGGTAATTTACATAATTGAATGCACCGACTGTAATCTCAAATATATAGGGTGTACTAACCGTAAAATGAAAATAAGGATATTAGAACATTTAGAATACATACGCAATCCGAATATCGTGAACATCTCCAATGTTGTCAAACATTTTATCCACCGACATAACAGATCTACCAACTGTTTCAAGTGCTATGCCATCGAAAAAATCCACACTCCCAAGAGAGGAGGGGATATTGTACATAAAACACATACAAGAGAAGCATACTGGATTTTTAGACTACAAACCAGGGTGCCCAAAGGTCTCAACTTGAAAAAGGAACTAATGTTCCATTATTAACAACCAACACACAAACAGTCAAAATACACATTGATTCATATTGGTTCAATTTCCCTCCACTTCAACTAATACTATTCACCAACGACACGACTAGCAATTTGTGGAAAATTTATACCCGCAATATATCACAAATCAGATAAGGTTCCTATTCAAAAATCCCAAACCAATAACAAATAACCTATATAAAGTTTGACTACTAGTTCTTCTTTATTCAATTAATAAAGCCAAATAACATGGCATTGGTATCTATTTGTTGGGAAAGAAATAATTGCACAACGACATTCATATTCAAATTTTACTTCTAATAAATTTCCAGAAGAAACAATCGAATCCACCTACTATTTTTAATAATGACATATGTAGTAATTAAAGGGAAAATATATATACCTGCAATGCAGGACAAGATAGGTAACGTTCTGAGTGGAATAAATCCCCAATTAATAATAAATAATTGATATTATATTTGATTACTAGGTTTCCTTCCTTTGTCTCTTTATTCAAATCAACAAAGTCAGGTAATACGACATTAATGTTCATCTGTTGGGATATAAATAAATGCATCTCAACGCTCACAATAGACTTTTATCTTATATAAAAATAATAAAAAATCAAAATCAAAACAAATAAACAAATAAATAAAATACAAAAAATAATAACCAAAAAAAATCTTCTTATCCGATTGCATAACTAATAGATATCCATTTGTTCATAATGATAATTTACTAACCGATTTGGGTTGGATTTTCTTTCCTTTTCCACAGTTATATTTCAATAAATAGCAACACCATACAGGAATCCAAAAATAACTTGCATTGTTCCTTCTACCCTTGTACAGCAATAATACAAGAATTCATCCTATTTCAATACCATTCCACGCACACAATTATAATACCTGCATTTGTATTTTTACTTTCAAGGATATTTAAATCAATTTAATATGGTCTGCGCAAACAACATTGAACCCAGAAAAAATGGATAAATTAATAACTATAACAATACAATTGATACATACTAACGGGGTCAACTAACAACACCAATAAAGAATATTTGCCGACTTCGGCCTTTCTGCATCGAGTGTTACATCGGTCATATCCAAGTAATTAAATATTAAATATCATACAATAAGTACTCCAAGTACAACATGAATAATTAAGGAGCAAGACTGTAGGAATAGCTCTATCTATCATCTATCTATCTATCTATCTATCTATCTATCTATCTATCTATCTATCTATCTATCTATCTATCTATCTATCTATCTATCTATCTATCTATCTCATATCTCATATCTCTCTATCTATCTATCTATCTATCTATCTATCTATCTATCTATCTATCTATCTATCTATCTATCTATCTATCTATCTATCTCATATCTATCTATCTATCTATCTATCTATCTATCTATCTATCTATCTATCTATCTATCTATCTATCTATCTATCTATCTATCTATCTATCTATCTATCTCATATCTATCTATCTATCTCATATCTATCTATCTATCTATCTATCTATCTATCTATCTATCTATCTATCTATCTATCTATCTATCTATCTATCTATCTATCTATCTATCTATCTATCTATCTATCTATCTATCTATCTCATATCTATCTATCTATCTATCTATCTATCTATCTATCTATCTATCTATCTATCTATCTATCTATCTATCTATTTATCTCATATCTATCTATCTATCTATCTATCTATCTATCTATCTATCTATCTATCTGTCTGTCTGTCTGTCTGTCTGTCTGTCTGTCTGTCTGTCTATCTATCTATCTATCTATCTATCTATCTATCTCATATCTATCTATCTATCTATCTATCTATCTATCTATCATCTATCTATCTATCTATCTATCTATCTATCTATCTATCTATCTATCTATCTATCTATCTATCTATCTATCATCTATGTATCTATCTATCTATCTATCTATCTATCTATCTATCTATCTATCTATCTATCTATCTATCTATCTATCTATCTATCTATCTATCTATCTATCTATCTATCTATCTATCTATCTATCTATCTCATATCTATCTATCTATCTATCTATCTATCTATCTATCTATCTATCTATCTATCTATCTATCTATCTATCTATCTATCTATCTATCTATCTATCTATCTATCTATCTATCTCATATCTATCTCATATCTATCTATCTATCTATCTATCTATCTATCTATCTATCTATCTATCTATCTATCTATCTATCTATCTATCTATCTATCTATCTATCTATCTATCTATCTATCTATCTATCTTCAGCATACTTTTTCATAACAATTTTTTTGCAATCACATTTTCACCCATATGTGTATATTTTAACTCACTTTGTCCTCAATTAGACAAAACTCTGTTCACTGGTCTTTTCTATATTTATCTGACGAATGAAAGCTAAATCAGCATTGGATAATACGAGTATAACATCGATCTTACCTGTTTTGTAGCCTCCGGTTACATTCTCTGCAGTCATTCAATTAGCCTGCTGGAAACAAAATGGAGAAGCGTTCCAATTACTTGGACAGTAATTAGCTTGGACCGCAATTAACCTCGCATGAAAGACCGGATATAAACCTTACCTGTACCGGACAGAGTTTCATAGGAAGCCATGACTAAGGACGCAGATCGCGTCTGAAACGCGTAGGCACCCGCCTTTTCCTTTCAACTAGCCACTGTATCCTGAAAGAACACCGCTTGTCTTTTTTTAATTCACCCCCTTTTTGTTATTTGCAAAATGAATCTTGGAAGAAGTTTCCGATTTTAAACCAACCTACCTGGTCTCAGCGCTGGAACCATTCCTCTCTCCTTCTCGTTCATCCACTGCGTGTGCCGACACGAGGACCCGAGCGCTACGGACATTGGGACTGCCATGTTCAGATGAGCTGGAGGATCCCTTCCATTCTCTACCCAATACGCCCCTGAGATAGATTATATGAGATAGGAAAAACAGGTAAAGAATTATAGGTACGGTCAGGCTGACATGGTGAGGAGCACAGGCATCTGAGCGATAAACTCTTCACAGGTGATGTATAGCTGCAAGAAGTCATGTTGGTGGTCTGGGCCAAAAAATGGGGAAAAAAGGGAAGCAAACTACTTCAGTGATAGAAGATGTCACCTGTAAGTCCCTAAATGTAAATGTTTATTCTCCCTCTGACTGATCAGTACTGTATGATCTGTATCAAGATGTTGAGTGGTATCATTATTTTTTTGTGAAACAAGAACTCCCAGCATATCATTACCATTGTTCCGGCCAAACTGGGAGCTATAGTTTTACATGGTACAACATTTTATGGCAGTGGTGAATCTTACTTTGAAAATGATCAATGTACTGAACTGTATTTGTGATGGTGCTGTATATATGTACTGAGCTTGTTTCTTCTGGTGCTGTACTTATGTTATGAGCTATGTTCCGGTGCTGTATTTATATACTGAGCTTGGTTCTTGTGTTGTATTTATGTACTAAGCTTGGTTCTTGTGCTGTATTTATGTACTGAGCTTGGTTCTTATGCTGTATTTATGTACTGAGCTTTATTCTGGTGCTCTATTTATGTACTGAGCTTGGTTCGTGTGCTGTATTTATGTACTGAGCTTGGTTCTGGTGCTGTATACTGTATATGTACTGAGGTTGGTTCTAGTGTTGTATTTATGTACTGAGCTTTGTTCTGGTACTGTACACTGGCGTAGCTATAGGGGTCGCAGCGGTCGCAATTGCTGCTCCCCTTCATTCCTGTCACTTCATTCCGGTCACACTGTGAATCCGTGTCGGCGATTCACAGTGGGAGCGAGTAGTGAAATGAAGGGGAAGCAGCTCTCCTACGAGTGCTGTGGCCCCTTCAAAACAGCTGATTTGCGGGTCCCGGGCGACACATCAGCTATTGATGGCCTATCCTGAGGATAGGCCATCAATGTTTAGGGACTGCACAACCCCTAAGCCTACGATGTATCAGGCTTAGGGGGCCCATGAGACAGGATCACAGATTGTGTGATCCTGTCTGCTGGGCCCTGTATCTAAGCCAATCACATGGTAGGCTTAGATACATGGCCCATGCGTGATCCTGTCTGCTCGGCCCTGTAACTAAGCCTACCACACTGTAGGTTTAGATACAGGGCCCCAGCACACAGTAATCTTATACTGTATAAGATTACTGTTTGCTGTACCCTGTATCTAAGCCTACGTTGTGGTAGGCTTAGATACAGGGTCCCACAGACAGAATCACACATGGGTCCTGTATCTAAGCCTAACACATGTGTTACTAATCATTTTTTGTGTGTTTTCTTACAGGTTCGGTCATTGGACTACGGCGGATTCCAGGACTACTTAGATGACAGCTTTTTTTTATTATCAATAAAATGGTTAACGAGGGCTGTGTGGGTTTTTTTTATTTCAATAAAATATTTTTTCTATGTCTTTGTGTTTTCTTTTAAACTATATTACTACCGCCTTAGTAATGGCCGCCGGCTGATTGACAGCATCCATTGCTAAGGCGGGGCTTAGTGTTAGCCGATGCAGAGGCCAACACTAACCCCCTTTATTACCCCGATACCCACCGCCAACAGGGGTGCTGGGAAGAGCCGGGTACGATCCAGTACCTGACCATCTGTAGTGATGGTCGGCCACTGGGGTGGACGCAGGCTGGTATTATCAGGAGGGGAAAGGCCAAAAACAGTGGCCCTTCCCATCCTGGTGATGCTAGGCTGCTGCTGCTTTATTGTATCTGGCTCGTTATGAAAAATGGGGGGGGGGCCCACGTCATTTAAAAAAAATAAAAATAAATAATAATTGGAAAGAACGATGTGGGGTCCCCCCCAATTTTCATAACCAGCCAGATACAACTCAGCAGCAGCAGGCAGCATTACAAGGGTGGGAAGGGCCACTGTTTTTGGCCTTCCCCAGCCTAATACTACCAGCCTGCGGCCACCCCGGTGTGTGATACTGCCTTCTAAACCACTGTATCTAATCCTATCATGTGTGATACTGTCTGTTGAGCCCCTGTATCTAATCCTATCATGTGTGATACTGTCTGTTGAGCCACTGTATCTAATCCTATCCATAGTGTATAGGGTCGTAGTGCTATAGATATGCTATGCTGTCTCATATACACACTTTTTTTTGGGCGGACACATATGTATTGGGGCTATTTCCCCTGACATTTTAAGCCCTGAGGGTATGTTCACACAACAGCGTCTGTTACGGCTGAAATTACGGTGCTGTTTTCAGGAGAAAACAGCTCCGTAATTTCAGCGGTAAAGGCAAGTGCAGGCGTCTTTCGCTGCGTCCATTACGGACGTAATTGGAGCTGTTTTTCGATGGAGTCCATGGAAAACAGCTCCATTTACGTCTGAAGAAGTGACAGGCACTTCTTTGATGCGGGCGTCTTTTTTACGCGCCACCTTTTGACAGCGGCGCGTAAAAAAAAATGACCGTCGGCACAGAACATCGTAAGACCCATTCAAATGAATGGGCAGATGTTTGCCAACGCTTTTGAGCCGCATTTTCGGACGTAATTCAATGCTAAAACGCCCGAATTACGTCCGTAAATAGGGTGTGTGAACCCAGCCTTAGTGACGCCCCCGGCTGCTAGTGCTGCATTGTTGGATCACTTAGGAGACCCAGCGATGCAGCTGAAAGCTGCGGACCGTCGGCCATGAGAAGTTTGCGGAGGGGGGGGCCCAGTAAAAATTTTTGCATCGGGCCCATGAGCCTTTAGCTACGCCCCTGGTACTGTATATATGTACTGAGCTTGGTTCTTGTGCTGTATTTATGTACTGAACTTGGTTCTGGTGATGTATTTATGTACTGAGCTTTGTTGTGGTACTGTATTTATGTATTGAGCTTGGTTGGTGCGGGAATGGTTTGCTGACCTTGCCTACTTGTGTTTGCCCTGCTTTCAACATGAGGCTACTTTTAGATTATGAAGTATTAAATAAGAGAAGAAAAATAGATAAAGGATATGATAGATAGATAGATAGATAGATAGATAGATAGATAGATAGATAGATAGATAGATAGATAGATAGATAGATAGATAGATAGATAGATAGATAGATAGATAGATAGATAGATAGATATTAGATAGATAGATATTAGATAGATAGATATTAGATAGATAGATAGATAGATAGATAGATAGATAGATAGATAGATAGATAGATAGATAGATAGATAGATAGATAGATAGATAGATAGATAGATAGATATTAGATAGATAGATAGATAGATAGATAGATAGATAGATAGATAGATAGATAGATAGATAGATAGATAGATAGATAGATAGATATTAGATAGATAGATAGATAGATAGATAGATAGATAGATAGATAGATAGATAGATAGATAGATAGATAGGCATTTATTGTACACTTTCACTTTCGTGATGATGAAAATAATAATAATAATGATAATAGTAATAATAATATGTTCCCAGTCTTCTTCTTATTGCCTGCATGTTCTTTATTATGTGCCAGGTTAGATGTGTTGTCACACTTTCTATTGTACATCTTCTAGTGCAATGTTATTTATTGATTCTTATAAGAGAGAATCAGCAGTCTACTCTGCAGAGTATAAACCATCATAAATATCATTTTCTAGGTTGAACATAATGTGTCTATTGTTTAGGAACTCTTATTGTTCACCACAAATCAAGGGCACTGGTTCCATTACATATAATATACTTCAATATTTTAAAGCATCTTACAGATTTACTGTCTGTAGAAAAAATATCAGGAATACTGGAAGGGCCAGATACAAACAATATACCATTGATAGAAAAAGTCACGTTTTTCTATTAGTTTGGATTCCAGCATCAACAAGCAAAGATTTCTCCCGTTATAATCTTCTGTCTGTTATTTCTGTCTGGGTGACTACCAATATGGCCACCATTACAGCTCTTGCAGGGATTGTCATTTAGCTTTGTCAAACTCCCGAATGGCAAATTTGCCTAATTATGCTGTACAACTGACTGTAGATTAAAGTTGGTTAAACCATTCGATTTTGGTGGTATCAGCAAATGATTTAATGTTTATAGGGGCCTCCAGGTTGTACCTACCCATGGCAGATATTGGGGAAACAACGATAAGGTATGATGAATTTCAACATGCCTGATCCTTTGTTACTTTAGGAGATAAGCGGCTGTTATTGGTGTCTGGCAGTGGCTAATTTTCATGTGCCTATTGACATAGAGTCAGTTGATCGGGTGCTTGACTGATATTGATCAAATGTGTATGGCCAGATTAAAACAACCACCCCCTTGGGTGATGGCTAGCACTGAGAGAGTTTGCTCAGATTCTGAGAAATGGAGAGATACTGTATGAGTTTATTCACATGCAGATGACTGGCTGGATGTGTCAGCTGTAGGGAGCAGGATCTTACTGCTGGGGGAGGGGCAGAAAGAGCTGTTTTATTCACAGTCAGGACACAGAAATGTTCACATACACTGTCAAATACTGGGAAAAAAATGTTGAAATTCAAATTTTGTTGACTTAGGGAACTTGTTTAGAAGTTTTAAAATTACATTTTGTGAAGATTATTTGTATGTTTTCATTGCCTCTGTTACAGAATATATTGTATTTGATGCTAGATGTTTTGTCATGAATATAATAAATGTGCCTTCACATCTCGTTATTGTATTTTACCTGTCGCTGACATAAAGTCTTCTTGTGTTTTACATACCTGAATATTTTACCATCATAGACGCAATTAAGGTCTCTTCACTTTTCATAAATGGAAAGTAAATCAACTTAATTAATGGAAAGTGCTTCTCGTCTGTCTGTGAAGGTTGGTTTGTAATTCAATTAGGTAAAATTATGGAATGATTAAGTCACACCTTAAAGGGGTTATCCGGGACTTTTTATAAATTGGCAGCAGGGGAGGGGAAGGTGCAAAATAATAAACTGCCAGATGCTCACCTCCTGAAGTACCCTCAGCTCCAGCGCTGAGACCCCATTCTCCACAGCTTCGGTTCTGGAAGCTCCTGCATTGGTCACGTGTCATTCATGTCAAAGGCAGTACTCAGTGGTCACGTGCCATTCATGCCAGCATCATCACTGAAGCCAGCGATTGGCTGCAGTGGTACGGAACCAATGAATGGCACATGACTGCTGCAGGAGCTTCCGGGATCGGAGCCGTGGAGAACAGCCTCAGCATTGGAGCTGGGAACACTTCAGAGAGTGAGTACCTGCCAGTTCATCTTTTTACACCATCCCCTGATATGCTACCAATTTTAAAAAAATTACCGGATGACCCCCTTAAAGGGAACCTGTCACCAGCATTTCACCTATTGAACTCGACTCCTCGCTGGCCGCTGTTGTCAAAAGTTCATTGCCGTTATCCCATCTCCTAAACTCCTCCTCCGATGGTAAATAACGGTCTGCAAACATTTTGCGCCTTTTATGGTAATAATCCGGCAGTCTCGTTACTTCTTTTTATGCCCGCCCACCGCTGAAAACTGGCGCGCTCTGAATGCCAAAATCATGTCTGAGATAGCGCGCAATGCCCCCGTCATGTATGGTCTTATATCCTCCCTGCTTTTATACAGGCCTCAAATCGAGTTACTGCATATGCGCTGCTATGGTGTCCTGTTGTGCGAACGCACCAGAACAGGACATTGATGCGCAGAGGCTGGATTAACGTTTTGCTCCGCTTTTCAGTGTATTTCATGGTGTTTTTAAAGGGGTATTTGAGTGCGTTTTCTTAGTGCGGCCAGTTGTTACATTTAAGTCCATAGTCAAATCTAAACTTACAAACATGCACTACATACAACTATGTTATGGCGTTTTTAGTGGCGTTGCTTCCCATAGGCTTCTCTATAGGACTTCGAAAACACAAAACACTAATAGAAAACGCATGTTTAAAATGACACTAAAAAAAATAATGCTTCTAAAACACCATAAAAAAAACTCTGTAACATTTTAAAGAACGCTTGCATTTTAAAAATGTTTTCAAACGCTGCTGGATATTTCTGTAGTGGATTTTAAAGCAAATCTGCGACAAAATCCAGAATTTTATGTGGATAACGGCGCATATTTGATCCTGCGCATTGCAAAGGGTGAAATCTGTTTGGATTGGAGCCACCAACACTACAAAAAACTTGTTCATTTTAAGGTGAGACTATATTTAAAGAGGCTCTGTCACCACATTATAAGTGGTCTATCTTGTACATGATGTGATTGGGGCTGTAATGTAGATTACAGCAGTGTTTTTTATTTAGAAAAACGATCATTTTTGACGGAGTTATGACCTATATTAGCTTTATGCTAATGAGTTTCTTAATGGACAACTGGGCGTGTTTTACTATATGACCAAGTGGGCGTTGTGGAGAGAAGTGTATGACGCTGACCAATCAGTGACCAATCAGCGTCATACACTTCTCTCCATTCATTTACACAGCACATAGCGATATAGCTATATCCCTATGTGCTGCCACATAAACACACTATAACATTACTGCAGTGTCCTGACAGTGAATATACTGTACATTACCTTCAGCTAGCACGGGATATGTATTCAGAATCCTGACCACTTCTGTAGCGTCTCTGTGATTTACAGCATAGCATGCGTAGTCTCGTGAAATTAGGCTGTAAACTGTCATTCACAGCGAGATCTCGCTGTGCTGTGCTGTAAATCACAGAGATGTGCAGAGAAGTGGCCAGGATTCTGAATACACATCACGTCCTGGCTGGAGGTAATGTATATTCATTGTCAGGACACTGCAGTAACGTTATAGTGTGTTTATGTGGCTGCACATAGCGATATAGCCATATCGCTATCTGCAGTGTAAATGAATGGAGAGAAGTGCATGACGCTGATTGGTCACTGATTGGTCAGCGTCATACACTTCTCTCCACAACGCCCACTTGGTCATATAGTAAAAACGCCCAGTTGTCCATTGAGAAACTCATTAGCATAAAACTAATATAGGTCATAACTCCGTCAAAAATGATCGTTTTTCTAAATAAAAAAACACTGGTGTAATCTTCATTACAGCGCCGATCACATCATGTACAATATAGGCCACTTATAATGTGGTGACACAGCCTCTTTAACATGGTTTACAAATGTGTTTGCCAGGTGTGCACAATCAAAGGAAAACTACTTAAGAAGGATAAGTATAGAGAAATGATCAAGGCACTCACCGGACTGGCAACATAATTTATTTATTTGGAAAAATCTCGGTCAGGATGTGGAATTGCACATCCTGACCGAGATCTTTCCAAATAAAGAAATTGTGTTGCCAGTCCGGTGAGTGCCTCGATCATTTCTCTATGCTTATATTTAGCTGGTTGTGCTACATTTTCGATGAGCAACTCCGGGGCAACCAGCCTGCAATTATCCATTTAGAAAACAAGCCATCTGACACACTCCTATTCCTATTGTGCCGGTTCAGCAGTGCCAGCCTTTTCCCTTCTTCCCACTTTATTCTACTTAAGAAGGACGTTCCACATTATTAAGCAGGCCACAGGTTTCAAGCAATATGAGAAAGAAAAAGGATCTCTCTGCTGCCGAAAAGCGTGAAATAGTGCAATACCTTGGACAAGGTATGAAAACATTGGATATTTCAAGAAAACTTAAGCGTGATCATCGTACTGTGAAAAGATTCGTGGCTGATTCAGAGCACAGACGGGTTCGTTCAGATAAAGGCATAATGAGGAAGGTTTCTGCCAGACAAATTAATAGGATTAGGAGAGCAGCTGCTAAAATGCCATTGCAAAGCAGCAAACAGGTATTTGAAGCCGCTGGTGCCTCTGCAGTCCCGCGAACCTCAAGGTGTAGGACCCTCCAGAGGTTTGCAAGTGTGCGTAAAGCTATTATTCGGCCACCCCTAAACAATGCTCACAAGCAGAAACGGTTGCAGTGGGCTCAGAAATACATGAAGACTCATTTTCAAACCGTGTTGTTTACTGATGAGTGCCGTGCAATTCTGGATGGTCCAGATGGATGGAGTAGTAGATGGTTGGTGAATGGCCACAATGTCCCAACAAGGCTGTGACGTCAGCAAGGAGGTGGCGTAGTCATGTTTTGGGCTGGAATCATGGAGGGAGAGCTGGTAGGCCCCTTTAGGGTCCCTGACAGTGTGAAAATGACCTCTGCGAAGTACGTAGAGTTTATGACTGACCACTTTCTTCTGTGGTACAAAAAGAAGAACCGTGCCTTCCGTAGCAAAATTATCTTCATGCATGACAATGCACCATCTCATGCTGCAAAGAATACCTCTGTGTCATTGGCTGCTATGGGCATAAAAGGAGAGAAACTCATGGTGTGGCCCCCATGTTCCCCTGACCTCAACCCTATTGAGAACCTTTGGAGCATCCTCAGGCAAAATATCTATGAGGGTGGGAGGCAGTTCACATCAAAACAAAAGCTCTGGGAGGCTATTCTGACATCCTGAAAAGATATTCAAGCAGAAACTGTCCAAATACTCACAAATTCAATGGATGCAAGAATTGTGAAGGTGATATCAAAGAAGGGGTCCTATGTTAACATGTAACTTGGCCTGTTAAGTTTTTTTTTATTAAAAGAGCTTTTGATTTCTGTAAATATGACCTCCTGATGCTGCAAATTCAACAAATTACCATTTTAGTTCTCTTTACAACCTTTAAAATGTTTTGATCTCTGTTGTGCATAATAATTTGAAACAGTGCATTTTGAGTTTTTTACTTCTAAAAAAAAAACCTGTTATCATTAGGAGATTTGTTCAATAAAATTCGCATTATACTCCAACGGTTGATGGCTTGAAGATTATACTGACTGTCATTTGCATCGACTATTTAGGAAAATCAGCGAAAAATAACATTTGCATAATAATTTGGAACGCGGTGTATATAATGGCGGACATGTCCAGTATCCGTAATAAAAAAATTGATGCTTCAATTTTGGTGCTGGGGATAATTGTACAGGTTGTCATTGTAATTATCAGAATTTTACAGTTCATAGCAAATGTTGTCTGTTCATAATTGTTGGCTAAATTGTCTGGAGAAAACAAAATAGGAGGGTGGAAGTTCCTAATCTCTAGACTATCAGGGATATTAGATATTATCACATAACCATCCTAGGCCATGGATAATGGATAACACCATTAACCCCATATTAGACCACCAGAAATATTAAACCATTCTAAAAGTGCCCAGACACGTTAAGGGGGTATTTTTAAAATCATAAATTATCACCTATCCACAGGATAGTTGATACCATTTTTTTTATTGCTGTGGGCCCGCCGCTGGGACCCGCACTGACCATAAGATTGAGGATTCTGAACCCCTACATTCTTCTCACTACCGCCCCCTTTGCAATGAGGAGGAGTTTGAATGGAGTAGCAGTCTAGCATGCGCCCGCCGCTCCATTTACTGTCTATGAGAATAGTTGAAATAGCCGACCGCCACTCCACTCAATGTCCTGCTCACTGCGGTCAAGCAGTAAAGAGGTTCGGGAACCCCATTCTCACAATCGGTGGGGGTCCCAGCTGTTGGGCTCCCAGCGATCAGAAAATTTATGATTTTAGGAAACCCCCTTTAAATACTGTACATCACTCGCTGACAGCTAGTCCTCCTGACTCCACTATTAACATGCCGAGCATGCATTTTTATTTCAATGGGAAAAGGGAAATAATTTGCTGCTAGACCTCCCGAAGATAGCAAAGGATTGGGCATGTAGGAATCCAATATGCCCAATCCCTGCTTCTGCCGATGTCTGTCATTGGGGGAGAGTCGGGAAACCCACATACACTTTAAATAATTGGTCGGCCCGTACGACATTTATCTAACATGTATGGCCACCTTATGACCACTATGGATATTACCAGGAACACTATCGCTAACCCCTAAACCCCTCTATATATGAAATATATAGTGCATGTAGATAGTTGGCAGAGTGACAATAATTGGAGAGCTGGGGGGGGGGGGGATTTCAGTATCTCCCCCGGCGCAAAAATGTGCTTGGAAACCCCCCTTTTAAAATTTTGCGTTTGCCTTTTCACAAGCAGTGAATCCCATATAATTCTACAATATTCCTATTAGGTCCATCAGACTGTAGATTATTGTTATTGTTGCAATGTTATAAAAATGCTGGCGTTAATTAAATCTCTGAATGGAATCGGTTTTCTAATCTGAGGACCTTTCCATCTATGACATCACTTTTCTATGCACTTCACAGTGGAGATTCTTCCTTTCTCAGCCATAATAGCCTCTAATCTTCATGATTGTATTGCATTGTCAATCTACACTTAGAGATCCCATTATGGTTGCTCCTTTTTCTATAAACTCAAGTGCTATTGTATTTTTTCTTTTTAAATGTTTTATTTAAATGGCTGGAATATTCTTTGAATTTTCGATTCTCCATACCCATAATTTACCACTTAGAGATAGTGAGTCTCATTTATTAAAATTAGTGCAGAGTACAAAATAGAACTGCCCATAGCAAACATAGTCACATATAGAGCCTAGGTTCAGGGACAAAACAACATATAACTTGTGTAACAGATACAACAGGTCGTGTAACATGATTGCAGTAATTTTTCTGTGTGATGCGCCATTCTGCTCCAAATGATGTCCTTCTGTGTGCATCTGTCAATCAAATTACATCACTTCCTGTCTCTGTGACCATAGAGTCTAGGTTGTGGTCACAGACAATCATTCACATAAGGGCCTGGAAGAGAATATTGCAGAGAAGCTACGCCCATAAAGGGAACAGAGCAGGGAGGCCCCACCCATGAACAGAACAGGGCAAGATGACTCCACCCATGAAGAGAAAAGGGCATGAAGGCCCGACTCATGAAGCCAAAAGCAAAAGGCTCCCAGTCCTAGGCTACGTTGGAGGGACATGTACTTAAACTAGGTGATGGAATGCAGATAAGTAAATTATCAAGGTTGTAATGTGCATAGAGCCTGCGGTTTGTTAGACTGGTAAAGGGAAGTTTTTGTGGAGGAATTAGGACTAATAAGATCTGATCATAAAATGCAAAGAAAAATAATAGTCCAGGATTAGAGAGAAAGTTCCCAAAAAGAATCCGAAAAGTTCCTCTGATAGGCATCATTCTCTTTTTAAGTAACTGCTAATGATTGTTCACAATAAGGATGTAAAGAGGTCACTCTACAATATTTAACATGGAAGCATAAAATAATAGTTTGCAATTCAGGAATATTAAAAAGTGACATATGCAAAGTATCAGAATAATTTCAACAATTTAACTTAACATTTAGGAAAATAAAATTCCTACCAATTACTCCACATGACTGGTTACCAGTAAAGTGAAGGTCTCTGCGATGCCGCTGCTGGTGAACTGCTTCTCTCTTGTATATTATATGCTTTTGTTGTCTCCCCGCAGTTTCTTTATTATGTAAAGGTTCAATGAAATAATCTCCGTGGGGAAGACGGAAAAATCCGGCCTGAAAAATATACACGAGAGATGCAAATTATCCACACAAAATATAAAAAGAAAACCAGATATGATATATTTAACACTTAAAGCTGTACTGAAACGTTATCTACCACACAAAGTCCAGGCAATATTCCCATCCATCATTGCTATAGCATACACTTGCAGTAGCATTCACATGGGGGCGGGGGGCTATATTTAAATCAAATTACCGAAGAACTGTGCACATGTGATACCGCAAATAAAAAACACCCATGAGGTAATCTATATGAAAGACAAAACTTATTTAACTTACTGCCGATTCAGCGATCAATTGTTATCATTGAGGAAGCCGCTACTGGCATTACATTTCCCCTGCAGCGGCCACTACTGGGGAAATGTAGCATTACATGGTGGGTTTTTAAATGAATGGTTGTCTATGTAATGCATGGACGGGCAAGGTTTGCCAAAGCGGGAGCCACTTCGAGCAGGGTACTCACCCTTTACAACATCCTAATAGGGCATATTGACAGGGAAAATATATGAGACAACTTTAGTAAATTAACTTTTATGCGAATGAAGCTGTGCCAGATAGCGTTTAATGATAATTTCAGTCAAAACGTAAATTCTTTTTATTAGAGAAAAGCAAATATTCTATTCTACAGCCATATGGTTGGTGGGTGTGGACACTATCACAAACTTTGCATTGGGGCCTAGAATCTTCAAGTTACCCCTCTGTTTTCCACCCATGTGACGGCTGAGGCTGTTTGAACTACATTTTCACCAACTTCAATTGGTACGTTGGGAGGACGTGTAGTGGGTGCCAATGTACCGACTGTATCGCTTCTATTATAATATGGATGATCGCATTAAAAAGTATTCTATGATTTTAACATTAAAGGAATACATTGTATTTATATGTATTCCTTACATTGTGTAATGTCTATGGCCGCGGACCATCGATCAGACACCCTCTGATGGTCCCGGCCATTAACGTCTGTGTTCTCGGCGGCATCTCCCTCCAGGGAGACGCTGGCACTCACTTCCAGGTTCTGAGACTGTTTCCCGCAGGGCGCGCGCGCGCGTGCATGGCCTTAAAGGGCCAGTACGCGTCCAGTTGATAATAATCAGTAATTAGCCCAAAATGCTGCTGGGCTATAAAAAGGGCTCTGCCCACTTGATCCTTGCCTGAGCATTGTTGTATACCTAAAGTTTGTCTTGCAAACGGACTCCTGGTGTTTTCCAGTTCCCAGTGTTACCCGTTCCAGCTGCCTGTACCCTGTATCCCGTGCTACCGTGCCTCTGTGCCATCTACAGTGAAAGTCAAGTTGTGTCACCGCTACTGTCTACATTGCCTCAGGTAGCCTTTCTGGACTATAGACATTGTATTGTACCTAGTTGACCAGCTGCTATCCCACAACGCGGTACGGCCCAGTGGGTCCACATCCCGCGAGGTGACACATTGTATAGTCCTCGATCTTCATAAATGATACGTCATGGAGCCTACTCACCAAAAAATTTGGTATTTGAACATATTATCATTATCCAAGCCCCATAATCACTGTCGTCATATTAGTATTCTGCAGGGGAGTAGTCATTATTGTAAAATTACAATGTTTGATTATATTTCCTACATTGACTCTAAACATACTCAGGACAGTGCTGCTCTGTTGTTATGGCCGGTAGAGGCTTCTGTTGTGGCCTAGAGCGAATAAAAGTACCCGGATCCACAGAGTCGAATGGACTTGATGGATCCTCAATGCACTTACATCTTATCTCCAGGTGGACGCCCATCAGCAGCTTCTCAATGTGGTCCCGGATGTTGATGGTATTTTTGGAATGACCCTTTAAGTGAGTACTAGCTGTTCAATAACTTTGCGATTAACTTTACATCCATAGACAGAACGGTATGGGTGAATGTGAGTAAAACAGGCACTATCTATACAGCACTGGCTCCGAACATCTTGGTTATAGGATTGTAAATAAAATTCATTGAAAGTTACTTAAAGGGGATGTATGGATAAAAGAGTCTGAAGTCAATCGACTAAAGTGGGACCATTTTAAAAATATATATATATTTTTAAAGGGGGTTTCCCACAGAAAATGCTTGTAAAGTCTAATTGGTGGGGACCCCTACGTATCACAATGGGTATCCACTGACCACCATGCAAGTCGGCTGCCACTTCCAGGTGGACATTGAATGGAGAGGTGACCTTGGATTTCTCTATTCAAGTATATAGGATGAACAGAAATGCCCACAGGCGGGGGCTCACAGGCTTTCTCCTGGCAGGATTTATACAACTTTATACATGAAAAGACGGAATAAAAAAAATTAAATGATATATCCCCAAGCTCAGCACCTCCCCCTCTATCTTATGTTGCCCTGACAGATCCACTTAAAAGGGGTTGTCCAGTTTAGAGAACCCATTTTTATACTTAATAGAGAGAACTCCTCTGTTCAGGATCCTCATCTCTTGGGCAGAGTGAGAGAGGTTATAATATATATATCTCTCGCTCTGGAGAACCTGTCCTTTCCTGCATTTATTTGGCGCTGTGTAATGCTTAATTTTCGCTGTGGTAGCGCTACAGAAAGATTAAACTGTTAACATTTCCTACAAATTACAACTGATCCCTGGGGTCCCAGCAGGGGGAGACTTTGTGATCATCTTATTGGCAAGAGATCCTTTTCTACAGTTTAAAACTTTATGGAGACATATTATGTTCAGAATACAAAGAAGACATTGATAAGATAGTTCTTAATGATATTGGCTGTATGTTTGGGGTCGTTGTCCTACTGCAGAATAAATTTGGAGCCAATCAGATGCCTTCCTGATGGTATTGCATGATGGATACGTATCTGCCTGTATTTCTTAGCATTGAGGACACCATTAATCTCCTGACCAAATCCCCAGCTCCATTTGCTGAAATGCAGCCCCAAACTTGCAAGGAGCCTCCACCATGCTTCACTGTTATTGTACCACTCTCCAGGCCTTCAGCGAACAAACCGCCTTCTGTTACAGCCAAATATGAGAAAATTTTGACTAATTTCAGAGCACCTGCTACCATTTTTTTTGCAGCCCAGTTCCTATGTTTTTGTGCATAGTTGAGTCACTTCACCTTGTTTCCACATCAAAGGTAAGGCTTTCTGGCCGGAATTCTTCCATGAAGACCACTTTTGGCCAGACTTCTCTGAACAGTAGATGGATGTACCTGGGTCTCACAGGTTTCTGACAGTTCTTAACTGATGCACCGCTGGATATATTCCGATTTAGAAGGGAAGTAATAATGATGTATCTGCTGCACTGTTTCCTTAGCCAATCTTTGAGTCTACGGTCCTCAAAGTTGCCCGTTTCTTTCTTCTTCTTCTTCTTCTTCTTCTTCTTCTTCAATAGAGCTTGATTTGCACATCTTGAAACCCCAGTCTGCTTTGAAATCTTTACCTGGGAGAGACCTTGCTGATGCAATGCAGTATAACTACTTTGTGTCTTGTTGCTGTGCTGAGACTTTCCATGGTAGACCTGTGAAATGAAACTGTCTTCCACAACCTCACCTTTGTAGGAGAGTTTGGCTGTTCCTTACTCAATTTTAAGCCTCCTACACAGCTGTTTCTGCTACAGTTCTTAACAGTTTTTCAACCTACATATCAAAATGATGATCATTATCACCTGTTTGGTATACTTGGTTTAATCATAGATCTGACTATAATCCCACAAAATCCATGACTTTGTGCAAGTGTACATAGAACAATTGATGCTGTTTTGAAGGCAAAGGGTGGTCACACCAAATAATGATTTGATTTAGATTTCTCTTCAGTTCATATTCACTTTTATTTTAATTGATAAGGAAACCTATTAACAATTCTATTTTTGAAAGCATTCTTAACTTGCAGCATTTTTCCACAACTGCTTAAAACTTTTGCACAGTACTTTATATCCTTATATGAAAGGGTTCATAAAGGGTTCATATAAAAAAGGAGTGGCATACCATTTGTGCAATTTGTGAACCTGCATAAGGGCCCAGTAGGTAAGAAGGTCCATTGACACATTAAAAGTAGCTAGCAGCTTCCTAGTGTTGCTATAGAGCTATTAGTGAGCAAGGGGCCCCTTTTATAGTTCTTGCACAGTACCGCTCTGCTGTCTCTGTCCACCCCAATGTCAAATATAGGGTAAAAAAATAATAAATGTAAGAAATTCAAAGTCATCATCTTAATAAGGAAAACCAAGACCAAAAATCAGAATTTCATTCCATAGTGTAAAGATAATGCATGTTTTGCATTAGTGTTGTTACTATATAAGAACTACTCTATGTAATCCTAGAAATACTTGTATTCTCTATAAAATTACAAAGCTGGAGCGTCTGATTTCTTTTTTTAGCACAATGTTATGTAATGTTATTCCTTCTTGAAATGTATGAATAAATTGACAACTGGGTGATTCATTTCCCATTGTTAATATAGTGTGTCCTTATTCAGTCTATCATTTCCCAGTGACTAAAGCATCAGACAGTGTAGGGACACAACCTATTGACAAGGGGAATGGTAAATGCCAGTAAATGTATTCATGCATGTCCAGTAGGAATAACAGAGGAATAGCATAGCGCATAGTTCTCAGAGAAGATGCTCCAGAATTGTTATTAAATGGGGAATGCAAGTATTAACTAAAACAGACATATCAGGAGAGGTGACCGATCATCTTTACTACACCACACAAAAGAGCTGACAGATCCTCTATACTACACCACACAAAAGAGCTGACAGATCCTCTATACTGCACCACACAGGAGAGCTGACAGATCCTCTATACTATACCACACAGGTGAGCTGACAGATCCTCTATACTATACCACACAGGTGAGCTGACAGATCCTCTATACCACACCATACAGGAGAGCTGACAGATGCTCTATACTACACCACACAGGAGGGCTGACAGATCCTCTATACTACACCACACAGGAGAGCTGATAGATCCTCTATACTACACCACACAAAAGAGCTGACAGATCCTCTATACTACACCACACAAAAGAGCTGACAGATCCTCTATACTACACCACACAGGAGAGCTGATAGATCCTCTATACTACACCACACAAAAGAGCTGACAGATCCTCTATACTACACCACACAAAAGAGCTGACAGATCCTCAATACTACACCACGCAGGAGGGCGGACAGATCCTCTACATTACACCACACAGGAGAGTTGACAGATCTTCTATTCTACACCACACAGGACAGCTGACAGATCCTCTATACTACACCACACAGGACAGCTGACAGATCCTCTATACTACACCACACAGGACAGCTGACAGATCCTCTATACTACACCACACAGGAGAGCTGACAGATCCTCTATACTACACCACACAGGGCGTGGCCTAGCAGCAGATGTAAGCGGACGTGTGTCGCTGGAGCTCCCGCTGTATCCATCCTGAAAGTACAGAATATCCCTGATTTACCTGGTAATACTCCGAACTGGAGACGGGGAAGCTGGAGGAGACGATACCGCTTAGCACAGCTGCAATGACCCAATCTAAAAAGCAAAAAACACCGCCAGCGAGTCCGTGGTCGGGAAGCCAAGATGGCGCTGAGGAGAATGACTGCAGGAGCAGGCACATGCGGTCTAAAGCAGCAGACAGGCTGGAGAGATTTGCACGAACTCCTCGTGCACACGGCTCTGCAGCAGGCAAGACGCCAGTGGCTAGCAGTGGGAAGGCAGGCAGCCTGGCATCTGGCTCGAGATATTCCGTGTTGGGGGAGAACACGGTGAGTGAAGAGGAGGAAGAGCTGGGTAGTCAGCGACGGGACAGGCGGGCTGATGAGGATGGTGGCAGAGCGCTTCACAGGAAAGACCAGGTGAAAGAGCCATCCCTCACAGACATACTTGCTGCAGTAAAGCAGAATTCCTCGATTTTATCTATGCTGACTGGGCAGGTGGGAAGCCTGAAGGAAGACATTCTGTTGTTAAGAAATGATTTGCAGAAAGTGGCAGAAAGAACCACAGTTATTGAGGGGAGAGTGTCTGAAGTGGAAGATGTTATACCGGAGCTCAGACGTGATGTACAGTCACATTCTTTGGCGGTGGTTGCCCTGCAGGCCAAGGCGGATGCTTTAGAGAACCGGTTACGCAGAAACAACGTGCGTTTGGTCGCAGTGCCGGAAAAAGTGGAAGGCAATAACTCAGATGAGTTTTTTGAAAAATGGCTGCTGGAGCAGTTTGGCCGGGAGGAGCTGTCTCCTTTATATGCTGTTGAACGGGCGCACAGAGTACCTACCAGACCGGGACCGCCAGGGAGACCCCAGAGACCGGTCTTAGTGAAGCTGTTACATTACAAAGATAGAGATAAGATCCTGCGGAAAGCAAGGGAATGGCAGGATATCTCCATTAATGGCGCTAAAATATCCTTTTATCCGGATTTCTCTGCGGAAGTGCAGAAGAAGCGGCTGCAATATTGGGACGTAAAGAAGCGTCTGAGGAACTTGTCCATACCATACTCCATGATGTATCCGGCTAAATTGCGGGTAGTTGCATTCGGGACTGCTTCATTCTTTGAGAACCCCAGGGAGGCTGCCAGATGGCTGGATTGCAATGAGACGCGGCTGCGGAGACCGGCTGGAGCAGAGGATGCATGAAAGCCCGCGTAGGCGGTGAAGTTTGGAGTCAAGGAGTCTTTTGCGGGACTGTAGTTTATTACATGTTGTTCTGCTGTTCTCCTATGTGCGAGCACCCTTGTCCGACACGCGACAGAGTGATATCCTTTTAACAAATTGGCCGTACTTGTTGGCAATTATATTGTGGGATCATTACTGGGTACCTAATGTATCTGTAAAATCTGCTGATTGTGTGGGATTGTTTAATACATATGAATAGCAGTGGGAGCCACAGCTCACTGGAAGTGGTGAGAAAGTTACATGGTTAAGTTGGAGATGCCATTGGGGCATGTTAAAAGTTCACACTATGGTGTGCCTCTGCTGGATAGGAGAGACAGTACATGTCGCTCTGACCCGTTTCGGAGGGGAGGTTTTGTACGGGGGGGAGGGGGAGGAGGGAGGGGACGCACGGCCCAGTATCTCGGGGGGTACCGGTTTGGAGTAGCAACGGATTTCTCTATGATATGACGCCTGATGGGGTCGGTTAAATGCTTATCCTGGAATGTCCGGGGAATACGGGAAGCTAGGAAACGACAGGCAATCTTCAATTGGGTTAAACAACAAAGTGCCTTGATAGTGGGGCTGCAAGAAATGCATCTGACTAGAGAATCTGTGTCCTTATTGCAAAGAGTGTGGATTGCACATGGGTTTCACTCCTTCCATACGACCTATTCCAGGGGGGTGAGTTTGCTGATACATAAGAGCCTTCCCTTTGTCTGTCATTCGTCTTTCTCTGATGAGGAGGGGAGATATGTGGGAGTGCACTGCACTATATATCATTGGGAATGTATTCTAGTTGTGCTGTATATCCCTCCGCCTATTCTAGCATTGTACTTAAACGAGTTACGGAAAAACTTTCCAGGTGGCCTGAGGTACCGTTAATCTTGATGGGGGATTTTAACGCAGTGATGTCTGAAGGGTTGGATAGATTTCATAGGGGAGGGGGTGGGCAAGGGGGAGACCTGACTGCCTTTGGAAGATTAATGGTGGAACTGGGCTTGCGGGATATTTGGAGAGATAAACATCCAGGGGTGAGGCAGTTCTCATGTGCATCGTCTACGTTCCAGTCTCTTTCACGGATAGATTTGGTAGCATGCTCCGCCTCAGCAGTACCGTATGTGGCGCAAATTGAATATCTACAGAGGGCATTATCGGATCACTCTCCGATGGCGGTGACGCTGGAAGTGGGTGTAAGACCTACCAGGAACCCCGGGAATTGGAAGCTGAATGCGTTCTGGCTGAAATTGATGGATGGCGGGGAAATAAGGGACTTGATCGCAGAATATTTTACTTTTAATACTCGGTGCCGCAAGGGGTGTTATGGGACGACATGAAGGCATGGCTGAGAGGAGTATTCATTCAATATATTAAGCGAATTAAAACTAAGTCTAGGCAACTGGGAGAAAGCTTGGAGGATCGAGTGACAGAAACAGAAGGGAGACATGTGGAGGATGAGACTTTAGCAATCAGGGCAGGCATAAGAAGCGGAACTAACGAAACTGCCAAATTATTATCATAAAAGGCGCAAAATGTTTGAAGACCGTTATCTCATACTTACCAACTTTTAAAACCCAATTTTGTAAGCCAACTAGGAACACCCTCACAACTGCCAGAAACCAGTTGCCCTTTAATACAAAATTGGCGTAAATCCCATTCAAAATAGTACTGTTTGCAAGCATTCATTCTGAAAAATCAAGGCCATAGGACAATTTTCAGAGACCACAATGTCCATAAGGCCCGGCACTGCTTAGATCGATCACGTCTAGTGTCTTTATTAGAGCCCTTTTGGTCAGTCTGACTTAAAGAGGCTCTGTCACCAGATTTTGCAGCCCCTATCTGCTATTGCAGCAGATCGGCGCTGCAATGTAGATTGCAGTAACGTTTTTATTTAAAAAAAAACGAGCATTTTTGGCCAAGTTATGACCATTTTTGTAGTTATGCAAATGAGGCTTGCAAAAGTCCAAGTGGGTGTGTTTAAAAGTAAAAGTCCAAGTGGGCGTGTATTATGTGCGTACATCGGGGCGTTTTTAATACTTTTACTCGCTGGGCGTTCTGATGAGAAGTATCATCCACTTCTCTTCAGAACGCCCAGCTTCTGGCAGTGCAGATCTGTGACGTCACTCACAGGTCCTGCATCGTGTCGGACACATCGGCACCAGAGGCTTCAGTTGATTCTGCAGCAGCATCGGCGTTAGCAGGTAAGTCGATGTAGCTACTTACCTGCAAACGCCGATGCTGCTGCAGAATCATCTGTAGCCTCTGGTGCCGATGTGTCCCCGCTCGTCTGACACGATGCAGGACCTGTGAGTGACGACACAGCGTGATCTCTGGAGAACACGGCTGTGTCTGCACTGCCAGAAGCTGGGCGTTCTGAAGAGAAGTGGATGATACTGATTCGTCAGCATCATACACTCCCATTCCTAACGCCCAGCTAGTAAAAGTAGTAAAAACGCCCCGATGTACGCACATAATACACGCCCACTTGGACTTTTACTTTTAAACACGCCCAGTTGGACTTTTGCAAGCCTCATTTGCATAAATACAAAAATGGTCATAACTTGGCCAAAAATGCTCGTTTTAAAAAAATAAAAACGTTACTGTAATCTACATTGCAGCGCCGATCACAGGCAATAGCAGATAGGGGTTGCAAAATCTGGTGACAGAGCCTCTTTAATATTAAATTGGTTAGCTCTCTGACTATCCTTCAATCAAAAGTTATATATTGTTGATGTTAAAGATGGGTACGTATGGGCACCACTATGTAAGAAAGAAATCTATATGGAGTGCTGCAGTAACATTCAAAAAGTATGCATACTAGGAGAGCGGAAAAGGCACATGTACAAAATTGCGCACACCCATATATTGTTGATGTTGACCTCCAATTTGACTTCTAACAACCCCTCTAAGGGCTATTTGGATATGTTGAAGAAAGAAAAAATGTGGAAGAAAAAAAAGTAAGTAAAAGTAAGTAAAAGTAAGTAAAATAAGCCGGAGAAAGGGACCTGTCCGGTCCTGAAACGTGTAGTGTTTTGACAATAAAATATCAATATTATAACCATCTACATGTATTGAATACTTTCCTGCCAGGCGCCCTGTCCCGAATGCTGCACTTTTTCTCCCTACTTCTTGATTTGGATATGTTGACCTTCACTGCTGACCTTGAGACCCTGGGATACGGCTGAGCTGAAATACCACACACAGCTTATGGACTCGTGTCGCATTGTTTTTTAAATAAAGAAGCTATGTTTTTCTATTCCTGTACAACCCCTTTAAGAAAAGGTTCAATCTTATAGAAACTCCATCTATTACGTGTATTGGAGAACTTCGGCAAAGATCATCTCTCTATCTGAAGGGCCTGGTACAACTGTGCCCCTGTGGTGGTGCTGCAGGGAAATTGAACACTTAATGCTGGCTTACCAAACAGATCACAGCTGATCACTGGGGGTCCCAGTAACATATCAATTGGGGACCCTTATAACAAAACAGGGATGGTCAAAATCGGACAACCCCTTTAAATCCTGAGGTCATCAAAGTAACATGTACTGTATAATGTTCTATAGGAAAGGTGATTTATTACATAATTTAATAAAGATCTTGCATAATAATTATTATTTTCTATTACTATAAGTGGTTCGTTTTTACGCTTTGTGTCATATGTTTCTATTTTTTCCATCATTTTAATTATATTCAGCATTTGCTATAAGGGCAATATAATTAAATTGACTTTTATCTGAATCTGCCTGACGTATGGTTTATTATAACCTCAAGAAATCAATATGCTCATCTGCTGAGTATAATTCAGAAGCGTGGAGATCTAAGAACAAAAGTAGATCTACCACATACAGTGCACAATGTAGATTGTAAACTTCTAATTAACAGAGGCCATCATTGCTGAGCTTCTTGGCTGAGTGAACCAACTTTGACATGAGCCATTACACATATTAGATTATGCTCCTACATCTTATGACTTACTGAGGTGGACTCAAAGCCATAAAGCATGAAGCTCCTGGGTTTTAACACCAAATCTGTAACAAGGCCCCCTCACCCACCATGTGGCATTTATAATACTGGTGTCTACTTATGTGGCAGAGGATCCTTAAAGGGAATGTGTTGTTAGCAAAAAATGTATTTTTTTTTTTTAGTTAAACAATTAGTGTGTGGGTGATTAAACATTGTTCTAATTTTTTTTATTTTTTTCACGAGTCAGGAAATATTATAAATTGGATTCAATTGGATTCTAATTTATTATATTTCCCATTGCTGGTCACTAGATGGAGCCATTCCCAAAATTGCAGCATTGCATGTGGTAAAGCAACCACATTGCTTTATGCTGCAAAATTGGGAAAAAATCCCTCGCTCTAGTGAGCTCTCAGAATCCCCCCCTCCTTTATCCTGGCTAGTGCCGGGAGAAACGAGGGGTTTGAACGGTCTAACCTCCTACACTGTGTGTCGCCATTTTTTGAGCTAACACACAGTGTAGTAGGTTAACATACACTAGTAAACATACAGTAAAACACGAACATACATAGAAATCACTTACCTGCTCCAGTCGCCGACGCTCCCTCCGGACCGTCCGCTCCGTCTGCTGCCGCTGCTCCATGTGCACTAGTCCGGAAGCCGCGACCGGAAGTAGTAATCTTACTGTCCGGCCGCGACTTCCGGTCCACAGGAAAATGGCGCCGGACGGCGCGCATTTCAAATTGAACAGTGTGGGAGCGGCGCATGCGCCGTTCCCACACAGACGGCGTACACCATAGTGGATGGAAATGGCCCCGTTCACAGTCCCTATGGGACTGGAGCTGCCGTATTCCATGTCTGTATGTGTCGTTAATCGACACATACAGAAATGGAAAAAAAAATGGCAGCCCCCATAGGGAAGAAAAAGTGTAAAAATAAAAAAAAGTAACACACAAACACACAAATAAATACAAACGTTTTTAATAAAACACTAACATCAAACTGATATAAAAAAATTTTTGGGGGTGACACTGTTCCTTTAAGCCATAAAAATGCTCCAATGGTCCCTGACCTTGATGTTACGTGTATACTGTGGTAAACAGGGAAAAACTGCTATATAACTCTTATAATCCGGAAATTGATTGTGGGTTAGAAATATTATTAGACCTTAAGGCTTAACGTGTTCGAGCATGAATTCAGTAAAAGAACCAAGCATACAGCATAGATACAGTAACAAAACAAAGCTTACTGCATACATATGATAATAGAACTGTGGTTACTGCATAGATATAGTAACAGAACCAAGCTTACTGTATATATATGGTAACAGAACCAAGCCTTAACATAAAAACCATGCCAACTGCATAGCTATAGTATCAGAACCAAGCCTAGAGCTTAGATATAGTAACAGAACCAAGCCTAGGGCATAGATACAGTGATAGATAGATAGTAGATAGTAACAGAACCAAGCTCACTGCATATATATATTAGCAGAAACAAGCCTAAATCCTAGGTATGGTAACAAAAGCAAGCTTACTGCATATATATGGTAATAAAACCAAGCCATAACATAAAAACCATGCTAACTGCATAGATATAGTAAGTGAACAAAGCCTAGACCATGGATATAGTAACAAAACCAAGCTTACTGCATATATATGTTAACAGAACCAACTCTAAAGCCTAGGTACAGTAACAATACCAAGCTTACTACATATATGTGGTAAAACCAAGCTCACTGCATAGATATAGTAACAGAATAAAGATATCTGCATATATACAGTAACAGAACCAAGTCGAGAGCATAGATAAAGCAACAGAAGCAAGCTTACTGCATATATACTGTATATAACAGAACCAAGCCTAGAGCATACATACAGTAACAAAACCAAGCTTACTGCCTAGATATAGTAACAGAACCAAGCCTAGAGCATAGGTATAGTAACATAACCGAGGTTACTGCATAAATACAGTAACAGAACCAAGCCGAGAGCATAGATACAGTAACAGAATAAAGCCTACTGCATAGATAGAGTACCAGAACCAAAGAATCCTTATATATTGCAGTATGTTGCATTTATCTATGCTCTACTATTAGGCCTTGCCTCTGGCAACCGATCAACACCCCGCAATTTTGTAGCTGGGGCGATCAGGGCACATAGGGAGCCCTCTTCCTCTGTCTAACCGCTCGGACCATTGCAGGCAGCTGCCAACTTGAGATAGGGCACATCCGACGTAACTGTTGCTAAGGTGTTAATAATAAAGCAAAAGTTCCTGCCACTATCGCTACATAGAACAAGTAAGTTTAATCAAGACTACTATTGAGTATTAGATTTAGTTTAGGACCACTTTAGACTTAGAATTGAGCCTAAAAACTATAAACCGAAAGTTAAGCTGATGAGAAGCCTGCCCTGGGGGTTAAAAGAAAACCTCCAAAAACAGATATTCTGTCGTGTATAATGCGCAATTTCATTGGATAAAGTAGTGAGAACTTAACGTTGGCTTGTCGCGATCTCTGTAGAAAAGGAGCTTAATAATAATGGTCAGTGATCTACCTTCCTCCAGGGGGGCACAAAATAAATTGTGATGTGTTCTTACTATCCCAAAACACTTATAATAATAGATAAACGTCAGTCCTGTATAAACTTCACAGAATATTCGCCCTGGCATTTTTCAAGGAACCCAACTAGCCTTAAATGTAATCTTCTTGACCGGTTCTCTAGGTCAGTGACTTTGTCCTGAAGCAACTTGTTACACATTATTGGTATTGATGTGTCTGTAACGTCCCGAACTATAAAACAATTACGTTGTTTATTCTGCACGGTGAACTCAGTAAAAAATAAAATGAAAAGCAATGCCAGAAAGTCGTATATACCCTATATGGTACCAATAACAACTATAAGTCGTATCACAAAAAATAATTCCTTCTATAGCTACTTCGCAGAAAAATACAAATGTTATGGGTCATGGAATATTGCAACACAAAAACAAATACTTTTTAAAAGTGTTTTTATTGTACAAAAATAGTAAAACATAAAAAAAATATATAAATTTAGTTTCACCGTAATGGTAATATGGTAATAAAGTTTTTATCTTTTTTTGTATATCACACGGTAAATGGTGTAAATTTAAGACGCAAAAAACAATGATGGAATTACTATTTTTATTTTTTTTCTATTAACCTCACATGGCTATGTTTAGGGGAAACAAAGTTATGGCTTTTGAAATGCAATGATGAAAATTGCTTGGACATTAACCCCTTAACCCCTTAAGGACTGAGCCTGTTTTGGCCTTAAGGACACAGCCTATTTTTTCAAATCTGACATGTGTCACTTTATGTGGTAATAACTCCGTAATGCTTTTACCTATCCAAGCGATTCTGAGATTGTTTTCTCGTGACACATTGGACTTTATGTTACTGGCAAAATTTGCTCGATACATTAAGTATTTAATTGTGAAAAACACCAAAATTTAGCGAAAAATTGCAAAAATTAGCATTTTTCTAAATTTATATGTATCGGCTTGTAAGACAGATAGTAATACCACACAAAATTGTTGCTAATTAACATTACCCATATGTCTACTTTAGATTGGCATCGTTTTTTGAACATCCTTTTATTTTTCTATGACATCACAAGGATTAGAACTTTAGCAGCAATTTCTCACATTTTCAAGAAAATGTCAAAAGGCTATTTTTACAGGGGCCAGTTCAGTTGTGAAGTGGATTTTAGGGCCTTATATATTAGAAGCCCTCGATAAGTCATCCCATTTTAAAAACTTCACCCCTAAAAGTATTCAAAACAGCATTTAGAAAGTTTATTAACCCTTTAGATGTTTCACAGGAATTAAGGCAAAATAGATGTGAAATGTTCAAAT
This sequence comes from Rhinoderma darwinii, assembly GCF_050947455.1. NCBI lineage: Eukaryota > Metazoa > Chordata > Amphibia > Anura > Rhinodermatidae > Rhinoderma > Rhinoderma darwinii. The sequence continues at coordinate 616,956,515 of NC_134687.1, forward strand.
TTCTTTTTTTTTTTGCAGAAATTCATTTTTCATCTATTTTTTTTGTAACACAGATAGTTTTACCAGAGAAATGCAACTCAATATCTATTGCCCAGATTCTGCACTTTTTAGAAATACCCCACATGTGGCCCTAGTGCACTTATTGACTGAAGCACCGGCCTCAGAAACAAAGGAGCACCTAGAGGATTTTGGGGCCTCCTTTTTATTAGAAAATATTTTAGGCTCCATGTCGGGTCTGAAAGGCTCTTGCGGCGCCAATACAGTGGAAATCCCCCAAAAGTGACCCCATTTTGGAAACTACACCCCTTGAGGAAATTATCTAGGGGTATAGTTAGCATTTTGACCCCGCAGGTTTATTGCAGAAATTATTGGAAGTAGGCCGTGAAAATTAAAATCTACATTCTTTCAAAGAAAATGTAGGTTTAGCTAAAAGGAGAAAATGCACCACTACTTTTGTAAAGCAATTTCTCCCGAGTAAAACAATACCCCGCATGTGGTCATAAACGGCTGTTTGGACACACGGCAGAGCTTAGAAGGGAAAGAGAGCCATTTGGCTTTGGAGATCAAATTTAGCAGGAATGGTTTGCGGAGACCACGTCGCATTTGCAAAGCCCCTAAGGGACCAAAACAGTGAAAACACCAAAAAAGTGACTCCATTTAGGAAACTACACCCCTTGAAGAATCCATCTAGGGGTGTAGTGAGCATTTTGAACCCACAGGGGTTTCATAGATATATTTAGAATTGGGCAGTGAAGATAAAAAAAAAACATTTTTTTCCAATAAGACGTAGCTTTAGCTCAAATTTTTTCATTTTCTCAACAAATAAAGGAATAAAAGAACCCCAACATTTGTAAAGCAACTTCTCTGGAGTACGGCAATACCCAATTTGTGGTCATAAACGGCTGTTTGGGCATACGGCAAGGATCAGAAGAGAAGGAGCGCCATTTGGCTTTTGGAGCACAGATTTTGCTGGATTCTTTTCTTGACACCATGTCACTTTTGCAAAGCTCCTAAGGTACCAGTACAGTGGAAACTCCCCAAAAGTGACTCGATTCACGAAACTACACCCCTTGAGGAATTCATCTAGGAGTGTAGTGAGCATTTTGACCCCACAGGTGTTTCATAGATTTTATTAGAATTGGGCAGTGAAAATAAAAAAAAATCCTTTTTCTTCAATAAGACGTAGTTTTAGCTGAAAATGTTTCATATTCTCAACAAATAAATGAAAAAAAGCACCCCAACACTTGTAAAGCAACTTCTCCTGTGTACGGCAATACCACATATGTGGTCATAAACTGCTGTTTGGGCACAGAGTAGGGCTCAGAAGGGAAGGAGTGCCATTTGGCTTTTGGAGTACAGATTTTGCTGGATTGGTTTCTGGGCGCTATGTCGCATTTGCAAAGTCCCTGTGGGACCAAAACAGTGGAAACACCCCAGAAGTGACCCCATTTTGGAAACTACACCCCTCAAGGTATTCACCTAGGGCTGCAGTGAGCATATTAACCCCACAGGTGATTGGCAGAAATTGGTGTGCACTCGATATTGCAGAGTGAAAATGTTTTTTCAATAGATATGCCAATATGTGGCGCCCAGCTTGTGCCACTGGAGATACACACCCCAAAAATTGTTAAAAGGGTTCTCCCGGGTATGGCGATGCCATATATGTGGAAGTAAACTGCTGTTTGGGCACACTGTAGGGTTCAGAAGGGAGGTAGCGCCATTTGGCTTTTGGAGTGTGGATTATGCTTGTAGTAGTCTTGTATTGAGTCTTACTGGTGTTTCCGTTTATAATGTCGGGGTACATGTAAGGCGGGCGTAGTATATAAGGGGCATAGTCAGGTGGTATAGTGGGGTAAAAAAAAACAATAAAATAATCCATAGATGTGTGTTACACAATCCTTTCTGCACAGGCCGGTGTCGCACTAATAAATGGTCTTTACTTATTCCCCTTTTGGTCCACACTCGGCACCTTTGAAGTTTGGGGAATTTTGCTGGGAAAGTGTTGTCCTGGTATAATACGGGCACCGTCGCTTCCAGCAGATATGTTTGGGCCCTCCCCTTCCTGGTTCCCTAATTTTAGGGGCCTTGATAATTCGCCACTTGAAACAGAAGAAATGTTCCCCTCGAGCCGGCACAACTACATATTTTTCTTTCCTGATTTATTGGTGCCTTGACTAATTTTATTTTTTCATAGACGTAGTGGTATGACGGCTGGTTTGTTGCGGGACGGGCTGTAGTTTTTATTGGTACCATTTTGGGGTACATGCAACATTTTGATCACCTGTTATCCTTTTTTTTTTGGGAGGCCAGGTGACCAAAAAACAGTAATTCTGGCATATTTTTTTAGTTTTTTTTATACAGCGTTCACCACGCATTATAAATTACATGTTACTTTTATTCTGCAGGTCAGTACGATTCCGGTGATACCTAATTTATAGCACTTTTATGTTTTACAACTTTTTGCACAATAAAATAACTTTTGTAAAGAGAATGGATTTTTTCTGTCGCCATGTTGTGAGAACCATAACGGTTTTAATTTTTCGTCGACGGAGGTGTATGAGGGCTTATTTTTAGTGAGACGAGTTATAGTTTTTATAGGCACCATTTTTATGTACATGCGACTTTTTGATCAGTTTTTATTAAAATTTTTGGAAGACAAAGTGACCAAAAAAATAGCAATTATGTCAGTATTTTTTAGGTTTTTTTTTTACGGCGTTCACTGTGCGGAATAAATAACATAATAATTTTATAGTTCAGGTCGTTACGGTCGCAGCGATACCAAATATGTATGGCTTTATTATTTTTTTCAATAATAAATGACTTGATAAAGGAAAAAGGGCGATTGTGTTTTGTGTTATTATTTGAAACTTTTATTGTATGTTTTACAACTTTTATTTTTACTTTTTTTACACTTTTTTTTACACTTTTCTTTAGTCCCACTAGGGGACTTGAAGGTCCAACTGTTTGTTTTATGTTCTAATACATTGCACTACCTATGTAGTGCAATGTATTAGAACTGTCAGTTGTTCACTGACAGCAAGCCGATCAGGCTCCGCCTCCGGGCGGGGCCTAATCGGCTAACGTAATGGCAGATAGGAATCCATTGTTAGGCATCCTGTTGCCATGGTAGCAGTCGCCAGCCTTGCCATCGCATGGCAAGGCTGCCGATTGCATACAAACCACTTTGATGCAGCGATTGCATTGAATCGCTGCATTGAAGGTGTTAATGGCAGGAATCGGAGCTAGCTTCGGTTCCTGCCGATAGATCGGGGTGTCCGCTGTAACATACAGCGGACACCCACTGCTGACGACGCCGGCTCAGCTTCTGAGCCGGAAGCTGAGCCGGCGCCATCTTGCCGATGGTACCGGAAGCCTCCTGGGCCCCGCCGACGACGGGGCATAGGAGGATTCCGTTACAGGCTGATCGGGAGGTAAGCATTAGCCCTCCGATCGCCTTTGCAGCCACCGGCAACCCAGCGATCACGTTGCTGGGGTGCCGATGGCTATAAACTCCTCACATGCTGCGATCTCTATTGAACGCAGCATGTGAGGGGTTAATCGGTCGGATCGGAGGCTAGCTCCGGTCCTGGCCGATACCTCAGGGTGCCAGCTGTAACATACAGCTGTCACCCGGCGGTGATGTCGCTGGCTCAGCTCCTGAGCCAGCTTCATCTCCATCACGTACAGTTACGTGGAGATGCGCGAAAAGGCCATCTCCCATCAAGTAACTGTACGTGAAATGGCGCGAAGGGGTTAAGGGCTGAGCCATTTTTTGCTTTTTCATTTTCGTTTTTCACTTACCGCCTTCCAAGAGGCATAACTTTTTTATTTTTCAATCAATAGAGTGGTGTGAGGGCTTATTTTTTGCGGAAGGAATTGTAGTCTCTAATCTAGTCTACTAATTTTATTAGTATTTACAATATTCCAAAGCAATTTAGATACATTGCAATAGTATAAAAATGCTCTCAAAATATCTCCTCTAAACGCACATCTCAACACCCCCCCCAGAAGAAAAAAAGTTGTAGTTTCTAATGCCACCATTTAAAGGGAAATACTAGTACGTGATAATGCGTCAAGGGGTTAAGGCCCAAATTAGACTGGCCACTAAAGGGGTGAGATACTTTTCTATAATGGCACCAGTGATATTTTTCTGGGATTTCTAGGGCATACTGATTGAGAAGCCATCCCTAGCAATTTTCTATCTTCAGTGTTGGAGGAACGGAGTTAGGATTTTGTTTCCTAGGCATATTAGAGAGCCACCACAATCCAAGTCCAAGCGATCAGCTGGAAGTTAAGATCCAGAGCAAAGCACCATCCAAGTGCAGGAATTCAGCCTCGGCTGCCACACAGACCACCAAAAAGGCAAATTTTTCACAGCCAGAGAGACCCAGCCAAACATCAGGACTGCAGTATGACCGACAGCTAGAGAAACCCAACCAGACGTGGGCTCAACAGAAAGACAAGTGGTCAGTCAACAGAGGGTCAAAGCCTCACAACCTCACAGACAGGGGTATCCAGCCCAGGAAAGGCAGAGAATCACCAACCAAGCAAAGCAACGAGCAGCAGAGCAAGGGATGCCTGAAGCACCTTGGCGCTGACAGTAGCCAGCCGGTATCCAGCTCAGGCAGGCAGCTGTTTAGGGGGTCTGGGGTCTGTATTTGTTTAGAGGGTCTAGTCTGGTGTCAGTTTTCATATAGAGGGTGTGATGTCTAGGTTCTGTATTTATTTACTTGTATTTACTTGTGTCTGGAATTAGGGGGCCTGGGGTCTGTACTCTTTGAGAAGGTCTGGTTTGAGGTTTGTATTTATTTAAGGGTCTGTATTTGTTTAGAGGGTCTATATTAATTTTAGGCCTTATTCACATGAACGTATTAAATGTCCGTGTAACTGCCGTTGAAACAATGGCCGTCACACGGACCTATATAAGTCAATGTGGCCGTTCACACGGCCGTTGTTTCAACGGAGCGTGTGAAGGGTCCGTGAGAAATTAGGACATGTCCTATTTTTTCACGCTTCACGCATCCCTCCATAGACTCTAGTCTATGGGGGATGCGTGATATCGCTTTCTGAAGCGCTGAGCACGGATACATTTCAGATGTTAAAAACTACAGTTTTTCATGTCCGAGATGCGCAACACCCTTGTGAATTTAGCCTCAGGGTGTGATGAATGGGGGTCATATGGACTATTTATGAGTCATACACTGTAGCTTGGGGACATGGCCGATATAAATAAGTGGGGTATAAAGGGAACATTTTTCTAACAAAATAATGCTACATGCGACACTTTTCAAAATCTCCCTGATGTCCCTTCTTATAAATTGCCAATTATGGTTAGAATTTTGTTAGGGTCCGTTCACACAGAGTTTTTTGGAGCTGATTTTGATGCGGAAACCGTGTCGGAATCCGTGCCAAAAAACGGCCGAAATGGATTTCAATGGGAGGCACAGGCATTTTTTTTCCCCAGCATGGCTTTTAGCTGCTTGCGGGGAAAAAAAGCAGCATAAAAAAGCAGCATGTCCTTCCTTGCCATGGTTTACGCCTTTGATCTCCCATTTAATCAATGGGAGGCAGAAAAAATCTGCAGTGCTCGTTTCTGAGCATTTTTCCCCGCGTTTTTTTGTCCTTGCATTTAGCTTTAAAGGCTATAAATACCAATTCATATAAGTATACAAATATTTTACTAGGAATCAATCAGCAAAGATGTCAAGTCTCTAGCAAAAAATCCTTATTACAAATGCAATAAAATATCATGTTGCCTTAATCCCGAAATTGACAACCCCACATTAAATGGAGATTACCCACCACGCGTCAAAACGTAATCCTTCCCCACACTGTCCAGCAGTAAATAAAGATATAGTTACATGATCCATTTGGATAAATTGTCTTATTATAGAGTGTCTGCTATTAGGTTTCTAGTAGTAATTGGGATCTCTGAGCAGTTTTACGTCATATTTACGTCAATAAAGAGGGTTTTAGAGAACACTATGAAGTATTCTGCACACACCCTCCCTCCTAAAATAATGTACAGCTTCAGATCAAAGCTCTTGGCAGGTAACTTGTCAGTAAATCTTGTCAGCGAATTGTGGATGATCACATTGAGGAAGAATTAAGACAAAGCAGCATTCTTTGGACTTAATTTTTCCACCAAACTGATATTGGTTTTTAGGCTGAGGCTCCACAGTAGTATTTACATTTTTCTTTCCATTTTTTTTTTATCGTTCCAACGCATCTAAAATAAAAATATAAAATGAACCAATTTTGCTAATAGTCTTGATTAAAACAAACATTTTGTGTATACGGCTCTTATTTAGACCTATGTGTCTCCACGGTTACAGACTACGAACAAACCTACGTAGTCTAATCCTGCAGTCATGTTTTACTGTTTTCTATCGGCCCCCATTTCCCTAGTAGGCCTGCAAGCAGAGGAGACAGGAGGAATGGAGTCAGACAACACAGAGTTTGTTTGTAGTCTGCTACCGTGGAGACACATAGGTTTGTATAGGAGCTGTAGACTCAAATCGATAGGACATTTTTAATTTAGATTAACATAAATTGACACAAAGCTAAGCCAATGGTGAAGCAATTCAATGTTATCTATTGTGTGCAAAGACTTTATGGTAATTAAATCTGCAGTATTCAAAGCAAACAACATAAAATGCACACAATAGACAGGAAGGTGTGATTGATGTACAGGTATCGTGTAAATCAGCAGTTTTAACCTCCCCAATCTCTCTCTGCTCAGAGTAAATCCCAGATGTATGGAGAATGAGATTCATTCATGGTCATTGAACCATATAAGAAAAATGATTTCTTAAAGGGCAAGCAGTCCTTAACAATAAATAAATCAGGATTCTCAGCAGTAAAAAAAAACAACATGTCAGCAGATTTTTTGAACCAAGGTATTTTACAGTGTTGTACATGTAATGCACGTGGTGCAGCTTACAATCCTATTTCTCTATCTAAGACATACATACTCTGGGGGCCAATAACATAGCAATCCAATTAACGGGTTTGTATCAATAAAATATCCCCTTTTAACATTATATTGGGGCCCCCAAACTGGACCCTCCTTAATGGGCCATAGCTATGTATAAGCGGCTTCCACCTTGCTATGGCATGTACCTTTCCAACCGGATAAGGCACCACCAGCAGCTAGAGGTTTCACGGAAACGGTTGTGATGGTTTAACATGTCCATTATTGGAGTCTTTGTCTGGGACACCTTCTATGGCCGTTACTTAGTACTCTGTATACCTTCTTCTATTGCCGATCTTCTCTAACACACACTCAGTCTTCCACTTATTGCCTTCTTCTGTGGATGCTTTCCGTCCTCCTTGCATTCCGGAGCTCCTTGCCCTTCATCACTCCTTGGTCTACACAAGATCATTTTATTCTAAAAAGCCACCAGCGCTCTTCTGACATTGAACATGACAGTGACACAGAAGATACTTCAGCTCCGATTGACCTGCCAATCTCCTGTTCCTTCATGTGGAAAATAATAATGAGGTCTATAGACCTAATGCTAAAAGAATTGGAAGAGATGAAGCAAAAAGTGAGCCATAGGAATCTGTAAGAAATCCTCATTCCTCTGGTTATATCCAAAAACCTAAAGCATTCTCTAAGTGAGGATTACAAATATTGTGAAGCAACAACCTCAGAATTAAAGGGCTCCTGGAAGTAATTGCAAAGGAAGTAATTCCATCAGTAGCAACCTACGAAATCCCGAACATAAGGAGTTAACCACAGAACAAGTGATTTGGGCATTAAAGGGGTTCTCCGCTTTGGATAATCGCTACTTGCTATAATGATCCCTTGACAATATGCTGATCACAAAGTGTCCCCCATGCTGAGATCCCCAGCGATCAGCTGTAATTTGTGGAAAAAGTGATTTCCCTGCAGCGCCACCACAGGGGAAACTAAGCAACTTTTAAAGATAAGACATCTGCAAACATCCATTTGTAGGTGACTTTGGAGCCAATCACTTACCACTTGGGTCTATTTCTTAGGCCTCATGCACACGACCGTGTTTTTGCGTCCGCAATTCAACCGCAAATCCACGGGTAAATTGCGGACCCATTCATTTCTATGGGCCCATACACACTATCCGTGTTTTCACGGCTCTCCGCATGTCCGCACATCCGTGCCGCAGAAACTACGGACATGTCCTATTATGGGCCGCAAATGCGGTGCGGACATGCCAATAGAAGTCAATGGGCCCGTGGAAATTGCGGATACACCGCCGTGTGTCATCCGCAGTTTTGCGGATTTGCGGAAGTGTTGCTAGGCGACGACCGGGAATGAGTTCTGTCGTCATCATGTTTTACCTAGGCTTTTTATTTTTCATCCGCATTTTGCGGATTACATACGGATGAACTGCGGAGGACATACGGATGAACTGCGGATGACATTTCACGGAACACGGTCCTGGAATTTGCGGACCAGAAAAACACTACGGTCGTGTGCATGAGGCCTTAGTCTGTGTTCACATCACGTTCTTTGGCCTAAGTTTGATGTATACTCCGGAAACATCTTACAACATAAATGTTAGACATAGGCGGTGACGCATGCCTAGCAGTGGTATCCGTTACCCACAGGCTATAATGGTCTAAGTTTAACGGATACGTCATGAATTCTCATGACCCTTTTCATGACGTATATGTTAAACGGATTCCATTATAGTCTAGGGGTGACGGATGCCACTGTTAGGCATCCGTATAACACATCCGTCACCCATAGGCTCTTACAGTATTTATTTAACGGTTATTTCTTGACAAGCTATTGAAAAGTTTATGCTGTATATATTTAATACTGTGGCATCCATCACCCATAGGTTACCATGTTTAAAAAAAAAAATTTAAGGTATAGTTTTTTTTTACTGGACTCTGCAAGATGGAAAGTGTAGTTTACCACGCTAATCCATATTTTTTTTTTTTGCCGTTTACATGCATATACCAACCAGATGTAGGCCAAATGGCTACGTCTGCCAATGGAGCCCTATAGACACGGTACACGCTAAACGTAAACAAAAAATGTGATGTGAACAGCCCCATATAGGATTATTCACAAATAACCTATTACATCATATTAACACCTTAACGACCACCCACCATCTTTTGACGCCAGGCAGTGCATGTCCTTAATCTACAGCGACATCTTTTGTTGTCGCTTTAGATGAGGCTGATGAGCGCTCCTGTGAGCGCTCATCCTCTGAGCAGAAGCTGTAACTAATAGCTCCTGAACTTAGAGGAGCCTGCTGAATACAGCTGGGGTCGGAAAACATTCGGACCCCAGCTGTTTAACCCTTTGATCGCCGCCGTCCGTGACCATAGCAAGATCAAAGGGAGCTCCCCGCTTTGATCTCGTCATCGGAAACCCGGTGACGTGATCAAACACCGGGGAATCCCTCTGCAGTCAGCTCTGGGGACCGACAAAGGACCCCAGGGCTGTCTGTTCAGTAAGCCTGCTGTTCGGGCACACTATGTGCTGCCCTAACAACAACAACAGCCTGTGTCATAGTGACACCGTATCATGTATTAGCATACAGGAGTCTGCTAATACATTGCAAGTAAAAAATAAAGTTATAAATAAAGATATCCGTTAATAGGATTTAAAAAAAAATAACTAAAAAACAAAATAAGTAAATAAAAAAAGTCCCCGAAAAAAAAAAAGTCATTATTTTGCATAAAATATATTTCATTGCCCCTACACTAAATAAAAACAAAAAACCTACACATATTAGGTATCTAAACGACCGTAATAAGCTGAAGAATTAATCTAATGGGTTATTTAGCTTAAAACATGAACAGGATAAAAAATAAACAAAAAAAAACGATGCAGAGAATCGCTTTTTCTTATATTTACGCCGTAAATTTTTTTTTTTTTCTACATCCAAACTATGAAAAAAATAATAACATTTTTCCCGCATAAAACAAGGCCACATACGGCCACGTCAATGAACAAATAAAAAAGTTATGGCTGCTGAAAGCCAGGGAGGTAAAAAATGAAAAAAGTAGCTGGTCATTAAGACCTTTTAAGGCCCGGTCATTAAAGGGTTAATGATATGTCCTGTGTGGACAATAATAACAACAAAGATTATGATGCAATTAAAAGTGCTGTAACGGTGGAGGGTGGGTGCTCAGAATCATTTGGTGGGCCCAAGAACCCCCAGTCGGATACTGTCCTGATGTGTAGAAACCTTATAAAGCCTTTCCCTTGCTGCCTCTCCTACCTACATATTCACTAAATAGTTGTTATAATTCTCTGCCATGTTATAAATACAGTGGAGATGCAACCCGGTCACCAGTCACCGTTTCTGAAAGCTTGCTCAAATTACACTTTCTTCTCCTCCCCTCCCCTGTTAGTATACTTCTACATTCTGCTTGAATCATTGCTGATGCTGCTGTAATCACAGGACATTAATAGCTAGCAAGTTCTCTCTCCATATACACAGGCATGTTGTCATTCACTTTTAGAAAAAGATACTCAAGTTGTTTTAGTTCTATCTCTCTGTGTTACATTTTATCTATTTGTCTATCGCTGCAGTAGTTAAAGTCACATCCTAATCTTCCCCATACTAAAATAAATGGAGTATGCAGCCTGCAAGTGAATGAGCCTATAAAGCAGCATTAATTTGCTTATTCTAGATTTGAAGCTTGAAATTACACACTTAAAGGAGTTGTCCACTACTGGGCAACTGATGTCATATCCACTGGATAGCTCATCCTTACATGATCTAAGGGGGTCCGACACCTGAACTCAGCACCATTAAGCTGCTCCGGCTGCCTCTCAGCATCGTACGTATATGCCAGAAGCAGTTAGCGCCAGCCACTGAATAGCGGCGAGCTGCCATACAGCAGCTCTGGTCCTATTCAAGTGAATAAGAGCAGAGCTACAGTTCAGCAGCACGGCCACTATGCTATGTACGGAGTCAACTGCTCCCGGCTCCGTACATAGCATAATGGGCCTCATTCACACGACAGGGCCCGAGTGTCGGCCGGGAAAATCGGCCGTTTTTGGCCGATTTTCCCGGCCGGTTTGCATCCGATTTGCATCCGTTCCGATTCCGTTCCGGGCCATGTTGCCGTTTTTACCGGCCGATTTGGACCCGATTTGCATCCGTTTTTTTTCCCTGACCGTTTTTTAATCGGATGAATTTTTTTTATATTATCTTCACATTACTAATAATGTTCATTCTTTACTTCATTAGTTTTCAACATTCTTTTGTATGTCCCCCTGGACAGAGCGCTTGATGTCTCTGTCCATATCTGGATAGGGACATCAGGGGCAACTCCTGAAGTGGAATCTCCATGTGGCCGGTGATTCCACTTCAGGAGTTTCCCCTGATGTCACTGTCCATATATGGACAGAGACATCAAGCGCTCTGTCCAGGAGCGGAATCCCCGAACACACGGGGATTCCGCTCCTTCAGGGAGCTAAAGTGGGGTTAGCACATAGCAGAGCGGGGAGATACCTCCCTGCTCTGCTATAGTGGCGTCGCTGCAATAGTAGCAGCCGCAGCAGCAGCAGCTGCTAGCGGCACCATCGAAGGTGTCGCCGGGCCAGGCCGCTTTTAACACCAGTTCAGGATCGGGCTATTTTGCGCCTTCAGGACCAGACAGCCCTTTTTAGCACGTGTTAGTTATAGCCATTTAACTTTTTTATTTGTTGGGCTAACTACGTGATTTTTGCGACGTTTTTTTCGTAGACAATGCAGGTTTCTTTTTTTATCGTTTTTATACACACCTTTTTTGCTATTTTAGAATTTTTATTCATAAAGTTTGAAAATATTAGTAAAAAAATAAGCTTTTTTACGTTTCAGCAATTTTTTTTTGGTAACATAGTTTTACCCTAAAATAGACCTTTTATTTGTGATCGTCATTGTCTACCGTAAATTTTAATATATTACATGTCTATATTAGGGTAATTGGGTCAGCGCTAGCATTACAACAATGATTGGCGGGGGGGGGGGACTTTTTTTTGGGGGTGGGTATTTTATGTGTATTTATTATTACATTTTTTTTTGCACTTTACTTTACTATTTTTTTATTACTATGGTCTGTCCCTCAAAGGTCAAAAAAGACCTTTGGGGAACTTTTAATATTTTTTTTCTTTCTTTTACACCATGCTTTTCCACTGTAACTGGAGCTGCACAGCAGCCCCAGTTACAGGGGAAATCAGCCCTCTCATAGTGACGATTGACACTAATAGGGCTGTGCTGGGTCTAGTAAGACCCAGCAGCAGTCTGTCAGTAACGGCACCAGTCACATGATCACCGGGAGGAATAGAGACAGCGCCGCTGCTGCTGTCTCTATTCCTATACACAGCGTTCATTGAGCGCTGTGTACAAATCATCAGAGAAGACAGAAGCAGCGAAAGCTGCTTCTATCTTCTCCTCAGGGTCCCCGGCAGTCACTGACAGCCGGAGAGCCGACATTCAGCTGCCCGATAACGCGGGCAGCAAGTTAAAACCCGAGCTGTAAAAAGTCTATGGCTCGGTGTAAAGGATCTGCCAGGCACAGCTTCGGGGTTAACTCCCTTAATTAATCAGTCAGCACCTGAATCTACATCCCTGAGACTGACTCCAGCTTCCACCACTCAGGCTGGCAGGCTTAGGAGTGGGAGAGCCTATCGCAGCCTGGCCAGACTCAGCTAGCTCCCGCCCTCTGTCTATTTATACCTGCATTTCCTGTTCCTCCTTGCTTGTTATTCTTTTTCGTGTGGTTTCCTGGCCCAGCTACAGCTCCTGCTATTTTGTTCCTGCTCCATACAGACCTTGGCTTACTGACTACTCTTCTGCTCTTCGTTTGGTACCTCGCACACTTCTGGCTGCATTCTTACGCTTAGGACAGTTGTTCACTTGATGCTAGTCTCAGGGATGTAGATTCAGGTGCTGACTGATTAATTAAGGGAGTTAACACCGAAGCTGTGCCTGGCAGATCCTTTACACTCGGGTTTTAAGGACCCTGACCGCTGGCCGTAAAAATACAGCCAGCGGTCGGGAACCAGTTAAAACAAGCAGGGGAAGGGAGCCAGTGCAGCGCTCCCTTCCACCTGCTGTACAGCCCGGCCCTGCCACACAGTGTATCTCCAGCGTAGCCATTCGTCCGAATGGCATCAACTCCTCCTCCTCACGTGCACTCTGCGCTGTGAGGAGGAGGAGAGAGTGCGCGAGCGACGGTAAACCCGGCCATCACTCGGGACACATTCCGGTGATGGCCGTGTATTAACCGGCCCCATAGACCTCTATGGGAGCCGGGCGGCCGGGTACCCGGCCGAAAATAGGGCATGTCCCATTTTTTGACGGCCGGTTTTCCCGGCCCGTCAAAAAAATCGATCATGTGAATAGCCCCATTAGGGGTCTATTGTTCCTAATGCAGCCGGGTGCCGGACGATTTATGAACGGCCGGCACCCGGCCGGGAAACCCTGTTGTGTGAATTCCACCTTAAAGGTGGGGAGTTTGGGTGTCGGACCCGCACCGATGATATACTGATGACCTATCCGGTGGATAGGTCATCAGTTGTTCAGTAGTGGACAACTCCTTTAAGTGCATATCCTAAAAGTTTTTAGTGATCACTGGAGGTACGCTGTAATGGAAATATATTACAGGGATGATGAATTTTGAACTTTATTATTATGTCTATATTTATTATTATTATGTCTGTAATGCACGTTTTAAAGGAACAGTGTCATCACAAATTATTTTTTTATATGTTAAAGATGTTAGTGCTTTATTAAAAACGTTTATATTCATTTGTGTGTTTGTGTTTTACTTTTTCTTATTTTTACACTTTTTCTTCCCTATGGGGGCTGCCATTTTTTGTTCCATTTCTGTGTGTGTCGATTAACGACACATACAGACATGGAATACGGCAGCCACAGTCCCATAGGGACTGCGAACGGCTCCCGTCCCATTGACTGCAGTGTACGGCGTCTGTGTGGGAACTGCGCATGCGCCGCTCCCACACAGTCCTATTCGAAATTGGCGCCGTCCGGCGCCATTTTCCTGTGGACCGGAAGTCGCGGCCGGACAGTAATATTACTACTTCCGGTCGCGGCTTCCGGATTTGTGCACTTGCACCAGCGGCAGCAAACGGAGCGGACGGGCCGGAGGGAGCCGCGGCGGCAGGAGCAGGTAAGAGATTTCAATGTATGTTCGTGTTTGTGTGTGTTTACTACTGTATGTAAACCTACTACACTGTGGGTTAGCTCAAAAAATGGCGACACACAGTGTAGGAGGTTACATCGTTCAAACCCCTCGTTTATCCCGGCACTAGCCAGGATAAAGGAGGGGGGGATGCTGAGAGCTCACTAGAGCGAGGGCTTTTAACCCAATGTTGCAATGCTGCAATTTTGGGAACAGCTACATCTAGTGACCAAAAATGGGTAGTATTATAAATTAGAAATAATTTATAATATTACCTGGACTCGTGCAAAAAAATAAAAAAAATTTGAACAGTGTTTAATCACCCACACACTAAATGTTTAATTTTTTAAAAAAAAACATGTTTTTCTGGCAACACATTCCCTTTAAGACACAAAAGCAATGTAAGTTTCTGAACTGTATTGTATGATGTGTAATACATAAGATATATCACCACCTGCATGCCTTTATAGTGATTAAAGTAAATCAGCAAAGAGATAGAAGACCTGTTTCCCGACTCCTGACACTAATGAACGTGGATGGATCATTATCCTTGAGTGCAGTTATCTATTTTCTGCTACGTTGTATGGGATCAGTCATTTTTTTCGACAGCTTGTTACCGGCAAATACAGCACAATACCACTAATATAGAAGGTAAAATAAAAAATAAAATAATAAATTAATGGACATCTTGGACATCACGTTTTGCCCTACGTTTAGTATGTACCCAAGGAAAACTCTCGACGTACGCGCTAAACGTGTCCACGCGGCTCCTCTATATAAAAACTATATATAAAAAGCAAGAATTATTCCGCTGCCCGTGGTGGAGAGTGCCCAATTCTTAAAGGGGACTTTTGCATTGCTCTATTGTATATTTTGTACATATGCAGTATATGATCTATTTATTATGCACTGTTGCATATTTTATGCTATTTTTACCCCTAGGTGGCGTTCTCCAGGAGAAGTGGACTGTAATGCCTTGTACACTTATGTCGTACTTATGTGACCATAAGCATGTGTTTTCTATGTATACTATGTAAACGTTGTGACCGTTTATTCTGTACATCCATTTGATGGCTGGCTCGCTGGACTGGTGTGAATTGATTGGCATCAGAAAGTAAGCCCAGCGTAATGTAGGCGCAGCCGTAATGAAGGAAGCGCATGACTAGGTGTTTGGGAGTTTTAGGCTACTATGTTTTGGCTACTAGGTTTTAGACTATGTTATAGGGATTGGAGGGCTAAGGAAAAGGGGCATGGGGCAAAATGTATCTATATGTGGTGGGTGGAGAGTAAAGTATATAAGTCCATTCGGGGAAGAGGCAGCCCTCTTTCCCGCTGGACAACAGGAGAGAAATTTGTCCTGTTATTACATTTAAAAAAAATAAATATATATATATTAATATTTTTGCACTTACCTGATGGACGCGGCGATGGAGACGACGATGGCCAGGATCCGGGATACAGCGATGCAGCACGGCTTGGGATGGCTGGATGCGCTGTTTGCCGGGGCTCTTCCTCCGGTTCCAGCGGCTGGAGAGGAGAGCGTGGGACGCAGTAGCAGGCGTTCCAGGCCTCAGGAGAGGCCTTCATCAGCAGAAACACCTCGGTCTGGTCGGCGCCGAGGGAGCCCCTCCAGGGACCCTCCTCCTCCTGCTGATCCGGAGCTGCACCCTGGCGACGGGCCGCGGAGGTCTGGGAGGAATCCCATCAGGCGGGCAAGACCGGAGGTGACAGGAGGGGGGGGGGCGCGGCGGCCATCTTCCTCCCTCCTGTCTTCAACAACGACACCGGAAGTGGAGGCGAGCGCAAGACCGGATGTGCGCGCTGGACCGGATGCGCGCACAGGACCGGATGTGACGGCTTTCTCCGGCGCCGATGTTCCTGGTGCCGGAGGAGCTCTACAGAAGGACGTCCGGACATCCGATCCGATTCGGAAGAAGAGGCGGGTGGCCTCCAGATGGGGAGCGAGATCGCCTCCTGCTGGAGCAGGGAGGCGTGTGGCGGCAGCAGCGACCGGAAGGACCCGGGCAGCTTCGGTGAGTGACGCCGGGCCCCATCCGGACGAGGGGGGGGGCAGCGGTCTGCGAGACAAGCGACGAGCAGAAGATTTATTTTTGACAGCCCTGCAGAAGGACTGGATCGGCAGGGCTGTCAGTCTGAATATGTCGTGCCACCAGCGGGTGGCAGGATCGTGGACGAATATGTCGCGCCACCAGCGGGTGGCAGGACTGTGGACGGGCCGCGTTCCGCTGGGCCTAGAACTTCACCGACCAGAAGTGCGCGGAGCTACGGGGAGCGTGGGGTGCAGGAGCACCACTCCCCAGGATCGTCACGACCGACGCCAGGCTCATCCGGAGTGGTGGACGCGTCCGCTGGGAGGTCACCTCAGGGACGGCCGGGTGAGTCTACCACGGATGTGGTGCCGGGGATGTGTGGGGGGGATGTGGGGGGGATGTTGTCAATGTCTCAAATGCATTTGATGTTTAGAGGGATGCAGGAGTATTTTATGAGAATTGTACCAGGCATAGAGCAGTCGCCAGCGAGGGTATGGGGCGCTGCTAGTTAGGCGTCTGCTAGTGCGGCAGGGAGTGCGGTTGCTAATGAGGCGATTTCTGGTGCAGTTGCGGCAGGGATTGCGGGTGTCAGTGAAGTGGCGCCGGTTGTGGGTGCCGTAGTGGCTGTGGAAAAAGCGGTTGACGCGGCGGCTAGTACAGCTAAGAAAGTGGTGGAGGATGTGCGTTTGGCTGACGCGGCTAAAGGTGAGGTTTATGTGTGCTTTGAGGGCCCGCTGGGGGCACATTTGAAGGTGGAGATTAGGGAAAAGATATGGAAAGATGAATATGTTGAGATTTTTTCTTTGCTGCCGTTAGAGAAGTTTAATTTGGTCCGGTGGAAACCGGATGAAAGTAAGAAGGAGGAGGAGGAGCGGCGGCGGTATCGCTTGATTCCTCTGACTTTTGCGAATTGGCTGCAGGCCTTCGCTATCTTGGCTAGTGTGGTGGGTGAGAAGGCGCCGGAAAACTGTTCGGCGCTATTTTGTTATATGGATTCAGTAGGGGAGGCGTATCGTGTATACGGTGGTAATGCGTGGTTGCGGTATGACGAACAGTTTAGTCAGCGGAAGTCGGTGCGCCCGTCGTTGCGATGGGATCACAAGGATATCAGTTTGTGGATGCGTCTGATGTCTGCGCCAAAACAGGGGCAGCAGCCCTTTCGGGATGCGGCCGGCGGTCAGGGGTCAGCAGCGGGTCGGTTAGGATCCTCAGGAAAGGGGTGTTGCTGGCAGTATAATGAGGGGCATTGCAAGTTCGGCCAAGATTGTAGGTACAAGCACGAGTGCTCCGGTTGCGGAGGCACCCATGGTTTGTCCAGATGCTTCAGGAAGCATAAGGGCAGGCAGGGAGATGCTGAGCAGAAGAGGGGCGACGCCGGTGAGGGTGGAAAGGATGCTCCCGTTTTTAAGGAGCTATCCAAATAGGAAAGTGGCGGAGTTGTTATAGTTAGGATTTTCAGAAGGTTTTCGGATTCCTTGTACGTCGGTTGGATGTGATGGGGTAGTCCGTAATTTGTCGTCTGCTTTGGCCCGGCCTGATCTGGTTACGGATAAGCTGCTGAAGGAGGTGGTGTTGGGCCGCATGGCGGGGCCGTTTTCCTCCCCGCCTGTTCAGAGTTTGCGGGTTTCCCCGTTAGGTTTGGTTCCAAAAAAGGAGGTGAATAAATTCCGCCTTATTCATCACTTGTCTTATCCGGAAGGGGAGTCGGTGAATGACGACATTGATCCGGCATTGTGCGCGGTCAGTTACACTTCCTTTGATGCGGCGGTTGTTTGGGTTCGGAAATACGGGAAGGGCTCTCTGTTAGCGAAAACTGACATTGAGGCCGCTTTTCGTTTATTGCCGGTGCATCCGGATAGTTTTTGCTTGCTGGGATGTTATTGGCAGGAGGAATATTTTGTAGATTGTTGCCTCCCGATGGGCTGCTCTATTTCATGCGCTTATTTTGAGATGTTTAGCACGTTTTTGGAGTGGGTGGTCCGTCGGGAGGCACAGGTGCAATCTGCCTTGCATTATCTGGATGATTTCCTGTTTATCGGACCGCCGGGTACCTATGTGTGTGGAGGATTGCTACACACTATGGAGAGAGTGGCAAAGGATTTTGGGGTACCTCTGGCGCCTGAAAAAACTGAGGGACCCACGACGGTCATTAAGTTTTTGGGAACCATGATTGATTCAGATAACATGGAGTGTCGCTTGCCTGATGATAAGTTACTGGAGATGAGAGGGTTGGTGGCGAGTGCGCTGCACAGGAAGAAGATCCAGTTGCGGGACTTGCATTCCTTGTTGGGGCATTTGAATTTTGCTTGTAGGATTATGCCCATGGGACGGGTGTTTTGCAGGCGATTGGCAGGTGCTACCGCAGGGGTTCATTCTCCCCATCATTTTATTAAGTTGTCGGCGGAGTTGAAAGCTGATTTGTTGGTGTGGGGGGAGTTTTTACAGAGCTAGAATGGGCGGTCGGTGCTCATGTATCAGCCGGTGTCTAGTGTGGACTTGGAGCTGTATACTGATGCATCAGGTGCTTGTGGATTTGGGGCTTATTTCCAGGGGCAGTGGTGTGCGGGAGTTTGGCCAGATGCATGGCATGAATGTGGTTTTGTCCGTAACTTAGCTCTGCTGGAACTGTTCCCGATTGTGGTGGCTGCGGAGTTGTGGGGGGATTGTCTGCGGGACCGGAGAGTGCGTTTCGTATGTGACAATCTGGGTGTGGTTCAGGCTGTTAATGCGCAGACAGCTAATTCTCCGCCAGTCGTGCGACTATTGCGGCATTTGGTCTTGAGAGGTTTGATGTTGAATGCGCATTTTGTGGCAGTGCATATTCCTGGGGTGCTGAATTCTGTGGCTGATTCCCTTTCTCGTCAACAGTGGGACAGGTTTCGTCTGCTGGCGCCGGGGGCGGGGTCTCATGGCCTGCCTTGTCCAGAGCATCTGTGGAAGGTGGTGTGACAATGGCGATGTCGCTCGTGGAGAGGTCGGTTAGTGCGGTCACGTGGCAGAGGTACAGTGCGGTATGGCAGGTATGGGAGGCTTTGTTGGAAAATGCGCAGGCAGGTATTGCAGATCGGCCGGCGTGTTTATTGTATTTTATAGGAAATGCGTACAGTGAAGGGGCGTCTGCAGCAACGGTTGCTCGGAGTTTGTCGGCCTTGGCTTTTTGGTTTAAGAAGAAAGGTGAGGAGGACGTGACTAAGTCCTTTCTGGTCAGGCAGGCAATGAAGGGTTTCAGGAGGGGTTCCGCAGTTAGGGACCACAGGAAGCCGGTGTCATTTGAGCTGTTGGTAGCGATTTGTAATTTGTTGAGGGATGTTTGTGTTTCGGGGTTAGAAGAGCGGCTATTTACACTGACCTTTTCTTTGGCGTTCTTTGGGGCGTTCCAGATATCGGAGTTGGTGTCGGCCAGTAAGAGTGTGGCAGGGGGTTTATTGTACGCTGATGTGGATTTGGATGGCTCCTGCCTTTCTTGTTTGCTTCGTAGATCTAAGACAGATCAGGAGGGAAGAGGTTTTGTGGTGCATTTGTATGAGTTACCAGGGTCGCAGGTGTGCCCGGTCCGCTGTTTTCGGGAGTTTGTTGCAGTGAGGCCTGAGGGGCCGGAGTCCTTGTTGGTTCATGCAGACGGGTTGTCTTTGTCAAAATTCCAGTTTTCACAGGTGTTCAAGAAATGTATCCTGTTGTCTGGCAGAGGTGGAGCAGGTTTTAGCTCTCACTCTTTTAGAATTGGCGCAGCTACGGAAGCAGCTCGGTGGGGTTTATCCCCGGCAATGGTTAAGAAGATCGGTAGGTGGGAGTCAGACCGATATAGGTTGTATGTGCGGCCTCACTTACTTTGAGGTGGTGGTGATAAGATGTGCTGGAGGTGGGTATGGTTTTGTTACATTGCTGTTTTTGTGTTGTTTTAGATGCAGGTCCCTGCTTGATCTGGATTATTGGGAACTCCTACGTGCACTGGGGAGGTGTGCGTGTAGATGTTTGTCCGGCCGGACGGCAGTTGGGCCTGGATCACTCAGAGGTTCAGGTCAGATGGTTGGGTCTGCGGGGCATGCTGTGGTGTAGGTTGCTACCAGAGGTCCATTTCTATGCAGGTTTGGACAGGGCGCCGGATATTTTGGTGGTGCACCTTGGCGGCAATGATTTGGGCATTCGGTCGTCCAGGGATTTGGTGAGGGATGTTAAGATCGATCTGTTGCGGTTATGGTCGTCTTTTCCAGGAGTGGTGATCGTATGGTCGGATATTGTGGCTCGCAAGGTGTGGCGGCAGGCCCGTTCCGTCCATAGTTTGAATAAAGCGCGAGCAAAGGTGAACAAGGTGGTTGGCAGGTTTGTGGCACGCAATGGCGGTGTTGTGGTGCGGCATAAGTAGTTGGAGGGCAGAGAGGTAGGTTTCCTCAGGGCGGATGGTGTTCATTTAAACGAGGTGGGTCTTGATATGTGGACCCTGGACATCAAGGAGGGCATGGAAAAAGCCCTGCAGTTGTGGAGGGACAATCATGTGTAAGGGGTCACACATGATTGTCGTGGCGGTAGGAGGAGGGGTCTTTGGAGGCACGTAATGGTAAGAAGGAGAAGCAACTATGGAGATTGTTGCAAGAGAACTCGGGGCGTTTAACCCTGGATAGTATTGGAGGGCTGGGGAGTGGTTACCCAGCTGATATGGCATATATTCCTGATGGGCAGGGTCCCCAGGAAGGGAGAGAGAGGTCTTGGACATGGTTGGTGCCCTCGGGTCAGGTGCAGAACGGCTGTAGGGTAAGAGGTCCAGACCTAATAAGGAAACAATGGAGTTTGTTATTTAATGATTGAAGTGCCTTCAAGGATCCTTTAGCTGGAGTTGGGAAATAGAGCAGGATGTTATCATGGAGTTATGATGTGTTTTATGGTTATGCTCTTTTATCAGAAAAAGGTGTGTGTTTAATAAATGGCTGCTGTGGCCTTTACACCAAAATTCATGTGTGGTCTCTTATTGGGGTTTGGGGGGTGTAAGGCCGTAGATAGCGAAAGTCATCAAACATACCTTAAGTCATGTATAACCAGGACGCTATCTTTGCTAAATTTCATAATGCACCATAAGGGCCAGTTCACACGAATTTGTTGCGGAAAATCCGCAGCAAATACAGTAGCAGCAAAGTGGATGAGATAAAACAAATCTTATGCACACGGTGAGTAAATACTGAGCAGAATTAAACGCTTAGAAATTGACCTGCGGTGCAGAATTTAATTCCACAGAACGTCAATTGTATTTGCGTAAACGCTTCTTATTTGTTGCGGGATTTAACATTGTATTCAATGGGGAGGGTTCGCAGCGATTCGGCCACAAAAAATGCAACTCAGAAAAAAATGAAATTTTCTACTTACCCAGAAGTCTGTGTTCCTCCCTCCAGCGCGGCCTCCTGGAGTAACATTTCATCCCATGTGACTGCTGCAACCAATCACAGGCTGTAGCGGGATGAAACATCACATGGGATGAAACATCACAATTTGGTGCGGTTTTTTGCCCGCAATTCCCTGCTGCGCACAGGGCGGATACGCTGCGTGCTTTTACGCAGCGTATCCGCTCCGTGTGAACTTAACCTTAGGCTAGCAGGACAGCCTCCTGGGATGAGGTTTCATCCCAGGAAAACGCTGCAGCCTGTGATTGGCTGCAGCGGCGGTCACATGGAATGAAGCGTCAAAACTAGAAACAGTGATAACAGTGATAACTTGGGAAAGAAGTTTAATAAAGCTATTTTAACACTCTCATGTACACTTAGTAGCGAATTTATATATCAGTAGCCTGTAGGTACAGATTGAAAATTTAGAATCAAGTAGGCCACACCTATAGTCATTGATGGCTTTAAAATGTTTGTCAGATTGTAATGTAATGTGATCATACCTCCGAACTTTTGAATTCGGAAAAGAGGGACATTTTAAGCCACGCCCCTAACCACGCCCAATATCCCGCATAAACACATCAAATCACGGCCAGATCCTTCTGCAAATAACAAGCGCACATTCTCACTGCGGATCTCTAGACTGTCTGGATATCACAGATATTAAGGATCCAGTTATGTCGTCTTTATGTTACTTTTCCTATCTTGGGTATAACATTTGCTCATCACGGCGGCAGCAGCTGCAGGACAAACCAAAAGGCTGAGAACAATGAAAGTCACGAGGGAGACCCTGTGGTGGATGACTTTTCAATTGACAGGTAGCAGAGTTACATGATGGGGATTTTATTTTTCCAGTTGTGTAACTCTGCTATCGGTCAATAGAAAAATCATCCACCAGAGCCCTTGTAGATCGCTCCCCACACAGCCCCCCTGTAGATAGCTCCATATACAGCCCCCCTGTAGATAGCTCCACACACAGCCCCCCTGTAGATAGCTACACACACAGCCCACCTGTAGATAGCTCCACACACAGCCCACCTGTAGATAGCGCCACAAACAGCCCCCCTGTAGATAGCTCCACACACAGCCTCCTGTAGATAGCTCCACACACAGCCCCTCTGTAGATAGCTCCACACACAGCCCACCTGTAGATAGCTCTATATACAGCCCCCCTGTAGATAGCTCCACACACAGCCCCCCTGTAGATAGCTCTATATACAGCCCCCCTGTAGATAGCTCCACACACAGCCCCCCTGTAGATAGCTACACACACAGCCCACCTGTAGATAGCTCCACACACAGCCCACCTGTAGATAGCTCCACACACAGCCCCTCTGTAGATAGCTCCATATACAGCCCCCCTGTAGATAGCTCCACACACAGCCCCCCTGTAGATAGCTACACACACAGCCCACCTGTAGATAGCTCCACACACAGCCCACATGTAGAAAGCTCCACACACAGCCCACTTGTAGATAGCTCCACACACAGCCCCCCTGTAGATAGCTCCACACACACAGCCCCCCTGTAGATAGCTCCACACACAGCCCCCCTGTAGATAGCTCCATATACAGCCCCCCTGTAGATAGCTCCACACACAGCCCCCCTGTAGATAGCTACACACACAGCCCACCTGTAGATAGCTCCACACACAGCCCACCTGTAGATAGCGCCACAAACAGCCCCCCTGTAGATAGCTCCACACACAGCCCCCTGTAGATAGCTCCACACACAGCCCCTCTGTAGATAGCTCCACACACAGCCCACCTGTAGATAGCTCTATATACAGCCCCCCTGTAGATAGCTCCACACACAGCCCCCCTGTAGATAGCTCTATATACAGCCCCCCTGTAGATAGCTCCACACACAGCCCCCCTGTAGATAGCTACACACACAGCCCACCTGTAGATAGCTCCACACACAGCCCACCTGTAGATAGCTCCACACACAGCCCCTCTGTAGATAGCTCCATATACAGCCCCCCTGTAGATAGCTCCACACACAGCCCCCCTGTAGATAGCTACACACACAGCCCACCTGTAGATAGCTCCACACACAGCCCACATGTAGAAAGCTCCACACACAGCCCACTTGTAGATAGCTCCACACACAGCCCCCCTGTAGATAGCTCCACACACACAGCCCCCCTGTAGATAGCTCCACACACAGCCCCCCTGTAGATAGCTCCACACACAGCCCAGTGTAGATAGCTCCACACACAGCCCCCTGTAGATAGCTCCACACACAGCCCCCTGTAGATAGCTCCACACACAGCCCAGTGTAGATAGCTCCACACACAGCCCCCTGTAGATAGCTCCACACATAGCCCCCTTGTAGATAGCTCCACACACAGCCCCCTTGTAGATAGCTCCACACACAGCCCCCCAGTAGATAGCTCCACACAGCCCCCCTGTAGGTAGCGCAACACAACCCCCTTATACTTTGTGCCACACACAGCCCCCCTGTAGATAGCGCCACACACAGCCCCCTGTACATAGCGCCAGATACAGCCTCCCTGTACATAGCTCCACACACAGCCCCCCTATACATAGCTCCACACACAGCCCCCCTGTAGATAGCTCCACACACAGCCCCCCAGTAGATAGCTCCACACACAGTCCCCCTGTAGGTAGCACAACACACATAGCCCCTTTGTAGATAGCTCCACTCACAGCCCCCCTGTAGGTAGCGCAACACAACCCCCTTATACTTTGTGCCACATTGCCGCCAGAACGGAGAACGGTAGAGGTAGCCGACCCCAATGCTGCCACTCTCCGCTCTGCTTTGACGTCACTCACCGTCAGAAGGCAGGAGTCTTGCAGCGGCGTTCTCACTGGTGTCGATGCCAGCCCGTGAGTGAACCAGTCCAGTCACCTGACCGGTTAGGTCAGGTGACAGGTCAGGTGATTGTACTGGTCCACTCCCGTGCCGGCGTCGATCCCAGTGAGAACACTGCTGCAAGACTCCTGCCTTCTTGTGATCGCTGCTGCAGTCAGCAGCGATCAGCTGTTTTGATGCAGTGCCCAGCGGGACATTTTGCAGACCGCACGGGACGGCGGTGACAGTGTTGGGGAACCGGGACTGTCCCGCCGGATCCGGGATGGTTGGGAGGTATGTGGGTGATCCATCACCATCATTAGAAGGAAAGTTCTGCATTATTCTTATTATTGTATTTCGGGCCCCTCGTGGGGTTGTAGATGCGTTATCAGTAAAGTGTTATTGCTGCTATGTCGTGTTGTTGCAAGTGTCTTCTTTATCCCTCCACAAGGGCGAACTTGTTGTTGCCGTGTTGAAATTCAAAACTGTCTGGAAATCTGTGGTAGAAGATATGCTATGATATTCTACATTGGAGAAGAGGATGGTTGATCCGGCCACTGAAGACGTCCTGTACATATATTGCATCTTGTATTTATTGTCTGTTTTTGATAAGGTAAGGCAAGGTGCTTGACTCTTTCACATTTGGAATTTAGGCGTTAGCATGTATAGAACAGGCGCCATTTCAAATACTATATTTTACCATTCTGCAACAGGGGGATCGAGGACACAAGAGCGAATGTTTTTGGGTTGTGTTAATAAACACTTGAATTGTTGCCACATGGATGCAGTCATGAAGTTTCTACTGCAAGAGCGAGCGTGCGTCATGACGCCTAGGAGAGGTGCTCAGAGTATAAAACAGTGGTGTGCCCGCCAAGTAGTGTTCAGTTTTGGGAGGAAGGTGGCGTGACCTGAGATCTGCGTATGAAAACAGGAGAGGTGTTGCTACACAGAGGGGAATGCCATAAAAGCAGCTGTGGAAAAGAGTAGAATAGAGTGACTGCTTTTTCAGCTGGAACTGAGTTCTGGTGAGGACTAATCTAGTCAGTATCCATCCTTGGGACTGCTGGGACGACAAGTCCTGAACAGTGAACAAGGGTGGTGTGTAACGCCCCACTGTATGGATAGCTGGGCTGGATGGTGTAGAGTGCATTGAAGAGACGTGGCCCATGACAGTCAGCGAGAGGTGTACAGGCAGTGGCCAGAAGTACTGCAAGACTAAGGGCCTATTTGCAAAGCAGCCACCAACTCAAGAGGCACTAGGCCCGAAGTACGCACTAGCAGCCACCATCTTAATGCCTATTAGGCCCAAGTAGATAGCACTTGTAACAAGAAGGAGTACCCTTCACCCCTACTCAGCCGGTCACTAGAACAAGCCTGCCATCTTGTCTGCCTGAGCCGTAACTAAGTCTGTACCTCTGAGGAGTGAGAAAAAAATGTAAAAGCAACCGGTTGTATATATTTAAAAGTGCAAGTAAAATTTTCAAGTTCAGCACTCCTACTCCTGCTGTGTTTCATCTTGCTTAGCGACATCCCTGCAGGGTGTCCACCACCTATACGACCTTGCATGCTCTCATAAAATAGAGCCAAATAATGTGCTGCGCTCCTCCCAACATCTAGTGCCCTCTGCAGCTTTCATCTTGTCCCTCCCTGGGTGTCTTTCTCCTCTGCAGTCTTCCCCTTGTCCCTCCCAGGGTGTCCTACTCTTGCAGAATATCCCGCAACTTTCCCTTTATCCTTTCTTAGGTGTCCTCCTCTGCAGAATTTCCCTTGTTCTTCCTTGGGTGTCCTCCTCTACAGCCTTCTACTTGCCTTTGCCTAGGTGTCCTCGCCTGCAACCTTTACCTTGTCCCTCCCTAGGTTTCCTACAACCTACCGCTTGTCCCTCCCTGGGTATCTTCCTCCTCTGAGACCTTCCCCTTTCCCCTCCCTGGATATCCTCCTCTGCATTATTTCCCTCCTCTCTCCCAAGATGTCCTCCTCTGCAGGCTTCCCCTTATGCCCCCCTGGATGTCCTCCTCTGCAGCCTTCCATTATCGCTCCCTGGGTGTCCTCCTTGTCTATCAGACTGCCAGATAGTGAGATGTGATCCATCACCCCAGAGAATATGCTGCTCCAGAGTCCAGTGGCAGCGTGCTTTACATCACTCCAGCCGCCACCTAGCATTGTTCATGGTGATCTTAGGCTTGTGTGCTGCGACCATGGAAACTAATTTCATGAAGTTCCGGACGCACAGTTCCGGTGCTGATATCACTTCCAGAGGTAGTAAGGATCTCTGTAGTGAGTGATATAACAGAGGATAGGCAATTATTACCCACACACACTTTCCACCCGGCGGCCCCGCTCTGTGTGTTTGCGTGGTCTACTGCTTTGTGGCTGAGCTGTTATTATTTCTAGACTCTTTCACTTCACAATAATAGAACTTACAGGTAACTGGGGCAGACCTAGCAGATAATAATAGCACTTACAGGTGACCAGGGCAGGTCTAGCAGATAATAATAACACTTACAGGTGACCAGGGCAGATCTAGCAGATAATAACATTTACAGATAGTGTAAAGGATCTGCCAGACACAGCTTCTGTGTCGACGCCCGTGGTTACTCACTCTGGACCTGCTCCTAAGTCTGGTCGAGTGACCCCTTCTTCCACCAATCAGCCTGGGAGGCTGAGGAGTGGGAGAGCCTATCACAGCCTGGCCAGACGGAGCTAGCTCCCGCCCTCTGTCTATTTATACCTTCACTTCCTGCTCCTCCTTTGCCTGTGATTCTTTTAGTCTGTTTCCTGGCTCTGCTGGGGCTGCTGCTTACTACTTGTCTTCTGCTTCATATTGACCCTGGCTTGACTGACTATTCTCCTGCTCTGCGTTTTGTACCTTGTCCACTCCTGGTTTGACTCGGCTCGTTCACTATTCTCCTGCTCTGCGTTTTGTACCTTGTCCACTCCTGGTTTGACTCGGCTCGTTCACTATTCTTGTTGCTTACGGGGTTGCCGTGGGCAATAGCCCCATTTCCCTTAGCTTCTGTGTACCCTTGTCTGTTTGTCTGTCGTGCACTTAGTGAGCGTAGGGACCGTCGCCCAGTTGTACGCCGTTGCTTAGGACGGGCCGTTGCAAGTAGGCAGGGACTGAGTGGCGGGTAGATTAGGGCTCACCTGTCTGTCTCCCTACCCTGCCATTACAGATAGATGTCTGAAGCAGATCTAGCAGATAAAAATAGCACTTACAGTTGATCAGGGCAGATCTAGCAGATAATAACACTTACAGGTGACCAGGGCAGATCTAGCAGATAATAATAACACTTACAGGTGACCAGGGCAGATCTAGCAGATAATAATAGCACTTACAGATAGATGTCTGAAGCAGATCTAGCAGATAAAAATAGCACTTACAGTTGATCAGGGCAGATCCAGCAGATAATAACACTTACAGGTGACCGGGGCAGATCTAGCAGATCAGAAATTTCATGAACGGACTTGTGGTAAAGGTGGCATCCTATGACAGCTCTTCAGTACGACCCATACTACTAGCAATGTTTGTGTAAAGAGATTGTATGACTGTGTGCTTGATTTGATTTTATGCACCTGTTTGCAATGAGTTTGGCTGAAACACCTGAACAATAATTAGGAGAGGTGTCCACATACTTTTAGCCATTTGTATATAAATATGCTCAGCTCCCCCTTCTCTATAACATGATGTCCACATATTGGAGCATTTTGAACGTGACAGGTTCCCTTTTACCTTCCACAGAAAAAAACTGGTTAATATTTTCTTCAAGACAGAACTGTATGATAACCAGGGGTCACTGTGTTGGGAAGATATCAATCAGAAGAGCAGAGAAGAGAATAATTGACTATTACTAGCGGAGCTGGATGGGGTTAATGGCTCCAATGTATCAGCGAGGAGTCATCAGGCGCTTAGATTGGAGATGTTCTGGTGGTCGGTCTGGTTCTTTCTGTAACTATTCAATGATGTGGCGGCGGATGAACCTATCACACAGGATAAATCAGCTATAAAAACTGGTATTTTCTCAGTGTTACACCGTAGATGGGAGTCACTAACCTCTGGCTTGCTATACTGTCTATTTTATGGAGCTCATCTATCTGAGTAGAATTTAAACTTTCCATGCAAAGCGATACCTTCCGAAAATACTGACAATACACAAGTCACATTCTATGAAACATGTTTTTCAGTTAAAATAACAAGGAGTAGCAAACTATAGCTATAGCTGAGCTTAGTTTGAAAGTGTAGCAGACTCCGTTTGACACAACAATGACCATACAGCAAATTCAGCTCTGCTACATCTGCTTATAAAACAATTACAGTTACATGCTTCTATATCACTAGGCATAGCATATTAAATAATGTTTTCCCAATTTCCTAGTCTTCGTATTACTATTTTTAAATACCCTATTAGACAATTCTAGTATAATAGAAGGGGTCCCCTATTCAGGACCCCCATCTAAGAGTGGCTACAAAGAGTATCTTTGGCTCCGGAGGACCCAGCCTGTCTTTATATCACATAGACAGCTTATTATGTTCTTTCTTTCAAAATTACTTTTATTTGGTTTTAAGTAGATACTACAGGCATTGATGTACAGACACCATCTTTGGATTTAAAACTAATTTAGTTTGTGGAAGAGATAGAATATTTCATCTATAATGAGATAAAGACAATAGG
Source organism: Rhinoderma darwinii (assembly GCF_050947455.1). NCBI lineage: Eukaryota > Metazoa > Chordata > Amphibia > Anura > Rhinodermatidae > Rhinoderma > Rhinoderma darwinii. The sequence continues at coordinate 616,985,567 of NC_134687.1, forward strand.
TATAATATAACCTAGTAAAAATAGTAAAGTGAGGAAAAGGGGTGATGGGTGTGGAGAGAAGGAAGATGTACCTGTAAACACAGGTTTAGGCAAGTTGTTTTAAGGCCATTTTACATGGGCCAATTATCGGGCAAACGAGTGTTCATATGAACGTTCGTTCCCAATCATTGCCCTGTGTAAACAGGGCAATGATCGGCCTGATAACCGAGCAAAGACTCATCGGCTGATCGTATAGTTTATGCAGAATTAAATATTATCGTTGTCGGCAGCACATCTCCCTGTGAAAACAGAAAGATGTGCTGCCGACATGATAGAAATGCATGGGGAAGAGCGATCGGAGTAACGATTGCTTGACCCGATACATAACCAAACGCTGCTCCTTGCGAAAGGAACAGACGAGCGCCGATCAACTACCTGTCTCGTCGATCAGCGCTCGTTTTCATGGCCACCTAATAAGCCTCTCATTTAGGTTACTTGTCTAGTAATTACAAGTCAACATACACAGTCCAGTCACATTATTATGACCACCAGATAATATCCAGAGTAACCGCCGTGTGCCGCACAGACAGCAGCTAGACGGGCCGGGAGTGACTCCATAAGGTGCTGGTAGGTTGTCTCAGGTATCTGGAGTCATGCTGACTGCAGTGCATCCCACATTTGCTGGAGGCTGTGTGGGGGAGGATCCATAGAGCGAACAAGACGATGAAGGTGGTCCCACAGAGGCTCTATTGGGTTCAAGTCTGGCGAATTAGGGGGTCAGGGAAGAACTTTGATTTCTTGGTTGTGCTCTTCCCACCACTGTCAGACATTTCTAGCCGTGTGACATGTCGCATTGTCTTGCAGGAAGATTCCATCTGCCCCAGGGAAGACAAATAGCATGTATGGGTGGACGTGATCTGCAACGATGAATTCATACCCAAATCGTTTCAGAGTGCCTTCCACATAGATAAATGGGCCCAGAGAATGCCATGAAAAAATTCCCCACACCATAACGCTGCCGCTACCGGCTTGTGTTCTTCCAGCAATGGTTGCAGGGTGTTTGTTCTCTGATGTTTCTCGTCTGACACGCCAATGCCAATCCGTTCGATGAAGCACAAAACGTGACTCATCAGAGAAGGCAACCCTTTGCCAATCATCGGCGGTCCAATTCCGATACTGCCGTACAAATTGAAGGCTTTTTTCCGATGCACCTCTGTTAGCATAGGAGCAGTGACCATCCGTCTGCTTCAGAGCCGTATACGCAGTAGGGTTCGGTTAACTGTTGTTTTAGACACACGCCTGGTAGCCCCCTTGTTGATTTTCACAGTGTGCTGCTCCACTGTAGCGTGTCGTTCACCCCTCACATCAATGGCATCGTGTCAAGGGTTGTCGTGGCATCCTGGGAGCCTAATGAAGGCCCCCAGATCTGCCATCTTTGTGTTCTCATTAAGCCTAATGGGCCCCTATAAACAGCTAAATATACTGCAATGCATGAGCTGTCCAACAACGGCTTGCTCCTGCCACCTAGAGGGACTAGTAAAAAAAGAAAAATCTGCTAAAAAAAAAAAGGGTTTTTTAATATAAAAAAGAAAATATTAAACATTCAAACCCCGCTTTTTCTTTTTCTCCCCTAAAGTAATTTAAAAAAATTACAGAATTAAGGTCAAAATTGTTTAACGTAATGTTATTTAACCCGCACAGTGAACGCTGTTAAAAAATAAAAATTACAGCAGAAGTAATGATTTTTGTTCAACTCCACAAAAATTTTTATGAAAAAGTGATAAAGAAAACACATGTACCCCAAAATAGTACCAATAAAAATGACCACTTGTCCTACAAAAAGACAAGTCCTCACATTGCTCATTCAGTGGAAAAAAAAAAAAATGGGTCTTTGAATATGGCTTAACAAAACAATTTTTTTTAACAAATAGTTTTGTCTTTGTAAAAAGGGTAAAACATAGAAAAAAAAACTATATAAAGTTGGCATTTCCGTAATCGTATTGACCCTCAAAATAAAGTTAACGTGCAGTTTTTACCACAAGGGGGAAGGTGTAAAACAACTCCACTTTTTTTTTCAGTTTGTTTGCCCAGTACAGTATATAGTACAATAAATGATGCCATAAAAAACTTAAACTCGTCTCTTTTACGACTATGTCGACGGAAAAATAAAAAAGTTATGGCTTTTGGAGGGTGGAGATGAAAAAATGAAAATGAAAAAAACAAAAAATTGGCTGCGGCTCCAAGGGATTAAACCTTACAAAATATTGGTTAATTTAAAAATGTCACTAAAGGCAGCAGCCGGGAAGAAGCGCTTCCCAATTACTGCGCTTTCATCATGCCTTCCTGCACGAAAACCTAATATACGTACAGTATATGGACAAAAACAAGTAAAGGAGAAATTGCTTATAATCTCAGTAAAAAAAAAAAAGTAGCTCGAATACATAAAACATGACGTCACTAAATTCAATAAAGTACAAAAGTGAACATGCAATTAAGGAATAAGTGGATTGTACTTGAATCTCGAGACTTTTATCAGAACCAGGAGGTAGAAAATGTAATTCTCTTTTATGAAATCCCCCCCCCATCTTATCTCCTGCAGTCACACGTGCAAAGTACAATGAGTATGAAGATCCAGTCATATGTTCCTTATAAGTGTCCTCATCCTTGAAGTGTTCTTGTCAGGCCCCTACATGGAGATTGATAGATTTGTACCAGAGGACATGGGCTGAGTCATACCAGACACTTGAAGGATCTTAGGGTATCTTCAGTTTTCGGTTGAGTGAATTCATCATCTGTTGTTGCTTATGTTCTAAAGTTTTCAGCAATTTACTAGAGAGCAGATTCTCAGTTCATATATTTTACCTGCAGACATCAAGCAATAGATTGACTACTACATTTATATCATGACTGACCACATTACAGCCATGCCGATGGAGGACCCGGAGAACATATATGTCAGCTTTTATGTGTTTCCTAGGGTTACGGTCCTGCAGCGGTGGCCGTACTTGTGCCGGTTTTACCATATCTATCAATCTATCTATCCACCGATCTCATATCTATCTATCTAATTATCTATCTATCTATCTATCTATCTATCTATCTATCTATCTATCTATCATCTGTCTATCGGTCTGTCTGTCTGTCTGTCTGTGAAATTTGTTTGGGCATTGTACTGCATGGGGGCATCTGTGTGGGCATTATACTGTATGGGGCATCAGTGTGGGCATTATATTGTATGGGGCATTATACTGTATGGTGGCAGCTATGGGGGCATTATACTGTGTGGGGGGCACTATGGGAGCATGATACTGTGTGGGCTGAACCTGGTATGTATGGGCGGGGATTTGGTGGGATTAGAGGCATGGCTTAAAAGAAAAAAATTGCTGCTGCGCATCGATTGTCCCTCTTTGTAAAACTTGAAAGTATAGCACTGTCTACAGGGTGGGGGGCTGTATAGCACTGTATGGGAAGACAGTATAGCCCTGTGTACAAGGGGCGCTGTCTACAGGGGGGCTGTATAGCACTGTTTACAGGAGGGGCTGTATGGCACTATTTACAAGGGGGCACTATCTACAAGGGCGGGCTATGTGTGGCACCCAGGGGAGGGGGCCCAGTCAAAAGTTTGCTAAGGGGCCCTTTTTTTTTCTAGTTGCGCCTCTCTATCTATCTATCTATCTATCTATCTATCTATCTATCTATCTATCTATCTATCCATCTCATATCTCTTTGTATCCAGCTCATATCTATCCATACATCTCATATTTATCTATCTACACACAAATAAAGAAGAGCTGATATTTGGTAAAACAATTGTGTTATATGTAATCTGTAGATTAAAATAGGACTGCGACTTCCGGTTCCGGCGCGCACATGAGTAGACGCGAGTAAGGAGAGCTCCGTTAACCCGACTCAAAAACCGGGGTCCCGAGGCTTTGATACCTGACCTGAGGCTGCTGGCCGACAACCCTACGTACAGGCTTCTCTCCGGCGTATGGAGAGATATCTGGTGAAAACCGGGACCCCAGGATTAAAATCACAGGCCCTGCAGACTGACGACATGCTGCCGCAGAAGTGGAAGAAGGTGAGCCTGAGACTATGTTTCACAATATGGACATTTCATGTCGAGTCTTGGCCAGGGAAGTAGCGAAACTTATAGCCCCAGATATTACAGCTTCTCTGGAGGCGACGGTGTCGAAATTATTGCACCAAATTCAGTCGGATGTTTCAGCTCAGGCGGAGAGAATTAACGATTTGGAACAACGGTTCAGTTTATTGGAGGATGAGCTAGCGGAACACAGGAGGATGTGAAGAAGGTGATAGCTTGCAATCTACAGCTGGTTGATAAAGTGTATGACCTGGAGAATCGCTCGAGGAGGAGCAATTTACGTATTATTGGGCTCCCAGAGTCTATACCAGCAGGACAGCTGCTAAAGTTATGTGCGGTGGAGTTGCCTCAGGCGCTGGGATTGCCAGCCCCGCTGAGAGCAGAGAGAGCTCATAGAGTGGGACCGATGCGCAGTGTGACCCAAGATGGCGCCCCAGCACGACCGCGACCAGTCATTGTGAAGTACCTGGACTATGTGGATAAGACGAGTGTGTTACAGGCCTACCGAAGGTCATCGGCACAAGTGAGAGTGCGAGGCAGCAGAATCTTAATGTTTGGAGATTACTCGGCTGAGGTTACACGTAAGCGGCGGGCTTTCAGCACGGTGTGTTCTCTACTGGTCCAGAAACGCATTCGGTTCTCTTTGATGTTTCCTGCCATTCTCAGGATCTTTGAACCCGGTGGTGGGGTGGAATCGTTTTCTTCTCCAGGGGAGGCGGCTAAATTTGTGGAAAGCTTGTCCAAAGACAACAATGGTGATAGCCAGACATACAGGGACGGATTGCCTAGCAGGGGACGTTCCAGAAACAGGAGTATCAGGAGGGGTCTCACCTCTTCTTCCCCGGATTGAAGGGAGCTGCCCAGGCGGTGATGGAAGAGGACTCATGTTATTTTAAGTTCCACATTGTTTGAGACAGAATTGTTATACCTATCGGTGCATCGGAGGTTGAGGTTTACTGATGTTAATGGTAGGGGAGGGCCCAGCTGAAGTGAGGCTTGAGGAAATTTTTGCAAGGAGTCGGGTGGGAGTGTAAGGTGCTGTTGATACTTTCCGGGTATACAGGGAGTTCATGGTATACCAAGGGGTTTCTAGTGGTGGAATGTACAGAGATTCCACGCTAAAATGTGCGAAAAAAGAGAAGTCTGAAATTAATAATGATCTGTTGTTGGGGTTTCAATTTTGTTTTATGTTTAGGGAGGGGGAAGGAGGGGGGGAAACTGTCTCGGTGGATGAGGTTTGCTTTGCCATTACTGTGAGATGCCTAAGGTAATAACATGGAATGTGAAGGGACTGCAGTCCCCACATAAACGCATGATGGTTCTTCGCCACCTGAAAAAGCTGAAAGCGGATATAGCGATATTACAGGAAACCCATCTATTGGAACGTGATTTCCAGAGAATGAGCAAATTATGGGTGGGCACGATAATGGGTTCTCCAGCAGTTAATGGCAAGGCGGGCGTCTTACTTCTCATACACAAAAGAATTGAATGTTCTGTGATTACTTCTGAGCGGGATGAGGGGGGCAGATATTTGCATGTGATCTTAGAGGGTGCCATGGGGAGAGTGAGTTTGTACTGTATATATGCACCAAATTACAACAATCGGGTCTTTTTTAAATTTCTGGAAGGAAAACTTTTAGCGGATAAAGAACCTCAGATTCTGCTGGGAGGGGACCTTAACTCAGTCTTATGCACAACAGAGGACAGGAGAAGGGGGGATGGTAGGGTGTTGGTTGAAAGAACACATGATAAAGTCTTGGCCCCATTAATGTCTTCCACGGGCATGGTAGATGTATGGAGAACACAATTTCCATTAGGTAGAGAATTCACTCATTTTTCTCATGCGCATACCGCATGGTCGCGTATTGACTATTTTATGGCTTCTCAGGTGCTCCTCTCTAGGATCCTTAGTGCTCGAATAGAGGACTTGGTGATTTCAGACCATTCACCGGTTTCTCTGATCATGGCAGATACATTTAAAAGGGGGTCGGATATATTGTGGAAATTTCCGTCGTTTCTGGCAACTGATGAATCATTTCAATCATGCTTGAAGGGGTGGTTAGGGGAATATAGCCAGGAAAATCAAGCCCATAGAGAAAACAGCCACTTGTTTTGGGACACAGCCAAGGCAGTGCTGAGGGGGAGGATCATTTCCTATGTTGCGTCGCTTAAAAGAAAAACCAACAAGCATTACAACGAGTCTAGTAGAAATCTTCGCATGAAATACACAGCGTACTTGGCAAACTCGACACTAGCGCTTAGGGGGGACTGGCTCACGGCTAAGGCAGAGTTTGAAAGGTGGCTGGATAAAAAAGAAAGGTTCCAGAGAGAGCAAACAACTGCGCATTTTTTCAGATATGGGAACAAATCAGGCTCCCTGCTGGCCAAAATGGCGAAAGGACAATTTCGCCCGACTCACATAGGGGGGTTGAGAGATGGGAATGGGGAAGTACAGAAAGATCCAAAGATCGTCAATGATATACTGGGAGATTATTACACTGCGCTATATGCACAGGACATTTCGGAGAGGACTGAGGGGAGGGAGTTTCTGGACTCCTTAACGTTACCATATCTCTCGGACTCTGATAGAGAAGCATTAAATGCATTGATCACGGAACAAGAGATCATATCGACCATTAAATCATTGACGAATAACAAAGCGCCAGGGCCAGATGGATTTTCTAGCGATTTTTACAAACTTATGAGGGAGGAAGTCACGCCCATTTTATTGCCGGTGTATAATCATATGCTGTTAAATAAGGAATTCTTGAAATCGGGCAATGTAGTTTATATCAAAGTCTTGTACAAGGAAGGGAAAGACCCGGCTAACCCGGGGTCTTATCGACCAATCTCTTTGATAAATCAGGATGTTAAAATATTGTCGAAGATACTGGCAGACAGGTTGGCTATGTTTCTCCCTAATTTGATTGGGCCACATCAGGTGGGGTTTGTCAAGGGGAGGTCGGCGGTCAAAAACATACGCACGGTTTTGGCGGTACAAGACGCAATGAGGACTTCTAATATGGAGGGACATGATTCGCCAGCACTTTTAACGCTAGATGCCGAAAAGGCCTTCGATAATGTACACTGGGACTGGCTGAGGTTAGTTCTAGATAGATTTGGGGTACAAGGATTGTTTAGGAATTACTTGGAAGCGTTATATTCAGAACCTCTAGCTAGGGTGTTCACTGCAGGTTTTCTGTCAGCACCGATACATTTACAGAAGGGAACAAGGCAGGGATGCCCCCTGTCTCCGTTGCTGTTCGACTTGGCCTTGGAACCGCTAGCGAGACATCTTTTGTCCTCCAGGGATTTTGAAGGGATTATGGTTGGCAGACAGGAGATCAAACTAACATGCTTTGCTGACGATCTTCTGTTGTTTCTGAAATCGCCTGGGGATCATTTGGGGGGGGGGGGTGCTGGAGAAGCTAAAATACTTTGGGTCATTCTCAGGCTATAAAGTCAATGCGCAAAAGAGTCAATTACTTTACTTGAAGGAATCAGGGGCAAGACCACCCTTGCAGGGCACGGTGGAAATAGCCAGATCTTATATCACATACCTGGGGATTAAAATAGGCAAATTTCCCTCTTCCCTCTATAAGCTAAATTATTCACCCTTGTTTGAAAAAATTCATAAGGAACTAAATCGATGGGCGTCATTGCCATTGTCGTTGTTTGGGAGAGCTGCTCTTTTAAAAATGATAAGCTTTGCTCGACTGCTATATCCAATGCAAACCATACCCATATTGATCAAGCACCTAGATAACCAGAAATTACAGACAGCATTTTTACAATTCTTGTGGCAAAAGAAGAGACCTAGGATTGCATATAAAAAATTGGCTCTGCCCAAAGTGGATGGAGGTATTCAGCTGCCACTTATACGATATTACAATTTAGCGGCCATCTGCAGGCATATAGGGGATTGGATACATAACACTAATATGTACTCCAATGTTCAGCTGGAGCAGGATTTGGCGGGATCGGTTCCGCTGCAGGCCCTGCTACATCTGCCGTATGCTCAACTGCCTAATAATGTTAAGGCAAGTCTGTTGCTGAAAGATACAATCGGTGCCTGGAAGGCGGTGCGGAAGCTTTTTGGTCTTCCGTATGGTCTTTCTAAATTCTGGCCGTTGTGGGATAACCCGATGTTCCCACAGGGGAGTCAGAATAAATTGTTTTCGCAGTGGAGAGATGAAGGGATCAATGTCCTGGGCCAACTCATGAATGTTGAGGAGGGGAGATGGCTTACGTGGCAGGAGGTTTCTAGCAAATATAATTTGAGGGGAAATCAGTATTTGCAATATGCTCAAGTAACAGGGTTATGTAAAACCAAAGTCTGCAATATTGTTGGAGTGGAGATACGGGGAGCATTCGATGGGATGGTACCGCAGGGTGGTACGGGGAGAAGTCTTGCAAGTTTATATGGTAAACTTAGGAATGCTCATCTTGATTCCTTTAGTATTTCCTGCTTTAGAACGTGGGAGGTGGAGCTGGAGGATCCAGAAATCTCCAGCAAAATTCGAGATGGATGGGAGAAGGTGAGGAAGGTCATGGTAAATGAACAGTGGCGTGAGATGCACTTCCGGCTTATGCACAGAGCGACATATGCCTTTAATTTATCCTATAGGGACGCTCCAGCACACTATCTGCGTAGTTGTCCTAAATGCGACTTACACAAAGCTAATTTACTTCATGGGATGTGGTTGTGCCCACAAATTCGTACGTTTTGGGATCGGGCTCTACAATTTATTAAAGACACCTGGGGGGAGGAGGTGCACGCAAACCCACAGGCAGTGTTGTTTCACTATATCCCTTTGGATCCAGGGGGGGAGGGACCACCTATAGTGGCCCGGAAAGGAGTACATTTGGCATTATTGGCTATCAAGAAGTGCATCTTGCGTCACTGGTTACAGGTATCGGTCCCGGAAATTGCGGAGGTCGTGACTACTCTCAAGACTTTATTGGGATATGATAAAACGGACCTAGAAAGACACAAAGAAAGGTCTACAGAACAATTTTTTAAAACTTGGCGTACATTCATCGAGCAACATTATCCCACAGCAGAGATAGGGGTGTTCATGCGCACATTTCGACACACCTCATGGTATAGTTCACAGATTATCCAGGGCACGCTAGGCATGCTGGTGGCTAGTTAAGAAAATGTTCACCGAGATGGGGGAGAGTTGGGGGGAGGGAAGGGAATTGTTGGCTTTGTTTTGTCGTATTAATTGCTTTGTAACTTAATGATGACAAGTAAAATGGAAAATAATTTTGAAGCTGGAACACATTGTTATTTGATGTACGTATCATTGTATGTGTGACACACATTGCATACTTGTAACTGTTCTGGCTTTGAATAAAAATATATTTGAAAAAAAAAAAAATAGGACTGCAGTTAAATAAAAATGTAACCCTGTTTATATCTCTACCAAGTGCATTATCAGAAATGCAACCTTATATATCCACCATCTCACGGTAAACTAGCGCTTGTTCCATCTGTATATGTTTAGCGTATATTACAGTCTTTAATTATATGTAATCATTTGTGATTCATATATAACTTTGTATTTTTTTTCTACTGACTCAGAATTCTTATATTTCTTGCATGAAATGGATTGATTTTCAACAGTCACTCGATTGTAGTCACATCCAGTAAGTTCAAAAAGTTAAGTCGATATTTTATAAAAACCTCACCCTGCCTCAGGAGCTATCGATATTTAATCAGCATAAAAAGCAATCTGTATATGTTCTACAACGGCATATAAAATCACACTTTATAACAAAGGGTGAAGAGAATAGCGAAGGGATTTTTAACCCAGAGCATTTTTAATCAGGTTGTAGCTGAATTTCTTATAGAGGTCAGATTTGGAAACCACTTGTCATTGGAGAGATTAAAATTGAAAAAAAATAAACATTTTATAAAATATTTATCCTATTTGTTGATGTGGAATAATAAAATGAAAATAAAGAAAGAAAGAAAAACAATCTCCATTTACAATCCATGAAATGTGTATGGGTATTATTCTTTTTTTTCACCCTTGTATCCACACTGAATATGATGCAGCTCTCTCTTTTTCTACCTCAGCAGGAAGTCCTAGCACAATGTAATTTACAATTAATTTTCAGAAGGACAATGGGAGCTCTGAACAGCACCTACAAACTCCATTCTGGCGGGGCTATATAGGGGGCACCTGACATTTTTATGTCTTCATTTTTTATGGCCAGGTTATAAATGTATTTAAAGGGCCACTCTTTTATGACTGTAGCACCGTAACAGCATATTATGTCGTTAGGTATAGAATTGGCATTAAAACGGATCAATAGTTTGATGTGAAAAATTAGGACAGATTTACTAATGCTGTGTACGTTTTAGACTGTGTAAACTTAGACCAAGTAGTCAGAAGATGCACCAAATTTATTACAGTGGTACTGTAAAGGATCTGACAGGCACAGCTTCGGGGTTAACTCCCATAGGTAATCAGTCGGCACCTGGGTCTATGTCTCTGAGACTGACTCCAGCTTCCACCACTCAGGCTGGCAGGCTTAGGAGTGGGAGAGCCTATCGCAGCCTGGCCAGACTCAGCTAGCTCCCGCCCTTGGTCTATTTATACCTGCCTTTCCTGTTCCTCCTTTGCTTGTGATTCTTTCCGTGTGGTTTCCTGGCCCAGCTACAGCTTCTGACTATTTGATCCTGCTCCATACTGACCCTGGCTTACTGACTACTCTCCTGCTCTGCGTTTGGTACCTCGTACACTCCTGGTTTGACTCGGCTCGTTCACCTCTCTTGTTGCTCACGGTGTTGCCGTGGGCAACTGCCCCATTTCCCTTAGCTTTGTGTACCCTTGTCTGTTTGTCTCGTGCACTTACTGAGCGTAGGGACCGCCGCCCAGTTGTACCCCGTCGCCTAGGGCGGGTCGCTGCAAGTAGGCAGGGACAGAGTGGCGGGTAGATTAGGGCTCACTTGTCCGTTTCCCTACCCCTATCATTACAGGTACATGCTGTAGGATATATTTAGTGTCTCTAGCTGGACATGCTAGACACTTCTTATACTCCTTATAACACCTGTGATTTAGTTATTTTGAGACAGAGTTTGTCCTAGATGTTTGGTGCAATTTGTCGCACCCCTCTTTTTCAGAACCTTTTGTTTCTGTTTAGAGAGGTGCAAACATCTGTTCTATAATGAACTGTGACAAAGTGTGGCACATTTTTTGACACATTCTACAATCATTAGTAAATCTGCCACATTATTTTTAATAAAAGGCTATCTGTCACCAGATCAGGGCCTCTGGGGTGACTTTACAGTTGGACTACTTTGCATAATTGCAGATACTAATTGTCCTAAAGCATAGCTGTAGGAGGTGCAGAGGTAGCAGTTGCGCTAGTGCCTGGGAGGCATCCAATCCAAGTATTATAAATGGTATGTGGGGGTCCTGCATTAGGGCTGTAACGTACGTGGTCGCTGACCACGAACTCCTTCCATCCGGTCGACGCCCTTCTCTCCAGAGATGTCTGCACATGCGGCCGTCCTGTTCCACAGTGACCACCAGGATGCGCTTGCGAGCTCAGTCCAGACAAGGAGCCAGGTTGCACACAGGTGGGAGATTGAGCTGATTGCTCCCAGAGCACCCTGGACTATAAGGGCTGTGCCCCTCCCTATAATGCCTGAGCCTTGTTGTTGTTATCCTAGTATGTCTATGCAAATGGTCTCCTAGTGTTTTCCAGTTCCCAGTGTTCCCCATTCCTGCTACCCGTAACCTGTATTCCGTGCTATCCTGGTCAAGTGCCGTGTTGAGCTGAAGTCGTGCTGTGCTGTGTACCACGCCTGTCCTGCTGCGCCACGCCTGGCGCCTGCCTACTGCCTAGTCCCAGCCGAGCCTGTCTTGCTACTGTCTGAGCTACCACAGGTACACTATACGAACTATAGACTGTGACCTGTGTCCTGTTGACCAGCTGCCATACCGTCAAGGCAGAACAGCCAAGTGGGTCCACGAACCCAACGTGACAAGGGCCCAGGAGCTTATAGCATACCTCTGAATTGTTCCACCTCCCTGCCAATAGGCTGATTGAGTGTTTAAGTTCACCATATAAGCTAATAAATGAGCATATGTAGCACCTCCCATTAGAGTTTTTTATGTTGACTTCAAAATTGTACATGTCATATATCAAAATTACCATACTGGAAAGTGGAATCCATTGTAAAACTTTATTTTACTATAACTTTTAGCTATCAAAAAATTAGGATAGAACATGTGTTAAACTATAGCTTATAATATTTTCCCACACCTGTTAGCTTATATCCAGCACAGTACAACATTTTCATGTTACAACATTGGGGTCAAGAAGAAAAAAAAAATCAATAATCTATTGCTGCATTATGCTAATTGTCTACCTTCTGTAATCACAATATTTTTCATATGTGAGGTAGAAATCCTGATGACATGCACAAATGTATATGCTATATGTGACTAACTGTATAGCGTTTTATCAGAGGGGATTTCCGTGCCTGTATCTAGTTAGTGACTATAAAAAGAACTCATTTGCATACTCATTTGGTATTATGGTAATTAAAAAACATTAGAGTTAGCCAGTGGGCATTTTAATGCTTCATTATTTATATTGACAGCTGCTGAGGTATTGCTAAGTGACAGTATGAGTTGTAAAAAAGAAAAATTAAAGCACACGCCTAATATACAAATGATATTGTGTGTTTCAACCATCTGTACTAATAATGGAACTTTTTAATATTCCAAACTGCTTCTGAAACCCAAAGAAAGTCAGTGTAAGGGCACGTCCAGAAGTGGCAGAGTTTTTCTGCTGCAAATGTTGGTGCAGATTTGGGGCAATTACGCAACGAATCTGCACCAACATTTGCATATTTGACAGGTAATTCAGATGTTGCAGAAAAGACAGCGGACTTGCCACCGATTTCAGTTTTTGCATTGCAAAGGCTGAAATCCCCAGTGAAATTCCACTTCTACTCCGACAGTGTATGCTGCGGACAGAAAATTCCGCACCGCAGCCTATGGTCCGCAACGTCTAAACTAACTTGCCTAAAAATGTATTGAAACAACTGTAAAAAACGGCCGCTGGAGAATTCCACTGCGGACTGTCCGCAGCGGAATTCCACAGCAATTCCGCCACGTCTGGACGTGCCCTTAGGCCTCCTGCACACAACTGTTGCCTCAGTGTATCATTTTGTAAAAAGTGCATAAAAATTTATGTTTTGGCTTAAAGTCTAATTAAAGCAGAGCCTGAGAAACACAACACCTTCTAAAAATTACAAGTTGTGCAGAGTTTATACATGACTCGTATGTCTATATCTACATGTGCATATCTTTACATAACCACCAGAACTGGATAGACCCTTGATCCGGGTCTATGACCTCAATTTTATCCCTATCCTGAAAAAAATAAATTTGTGATGACTTCACCTCCTGGCGTACTGGACATTTTCATGCTTTGCACATTGTAGTATCATTAAAATAAATATCTTACCCTGTTTGCTCCACCATCACACCATAATCTCGCTCACCTTACAGGCACATCTCTCAGAAAAGATGGGTCATTGTAAAATAATCCTTCACTGAAATCCTTTTTCACAACTTACCCTGGCTCACTCCCTTTACTGTCTCTACCGTAGCTTTACACTATTGGCCCAAGCCTTCAAATAGTAGGCTGCTTCTTCTCAACATAGTCTCTATCACCTCACTCTTTCCCTTTCTACCCCATATTGGGAAATCCTGACCTTTTGCCAGGCCTCTCGTAGGGTAAATTTGGCACATGGCTACACCACGGCAGATTCTAAGTTAACTGGTACTCAATGAGCTAAAGGAGTAGAATTAACTAATCCTCCTGATATTTCAGGACTTGATTCTTGGACTACATCCCGACAGTTGTGTAACTACCGCTGTAGAAGCCGTAGCGGCTGCTACGGGACCCACAGCATGAGGGAGACCATGCCGCCCACCCATGTAGCTGCTGCTACAGCAGTAGCGACACGACTGTGGGGCCTGCGGCACCCAGCCTTTAACATTTATGGGCCGGCCGGCACAGGAACTCTAATGTCCGGTGGCGTCGCTAGCACCGGAGGGGGCCCCGGTTCTAGCGACAGCCACATTCACTTGTAACTGCGTCCTCTGGACGTAGATACAAATGAATATTATCGGCGGCTGCTGTCTCTCTGAGGGGGCAGCGGCGCCACTGAAACCAGCCGCCGCCACCTCCTCTTGTACTAATTGTACCTGTGTCTATAGCACATAGGTACAAATACATGCATTTGCGCTGAATGGCCAGACACATTCCGTGCCTGACCATTTAGTGCCTTACAATGACGCTGATTGGTGGGGCAAAATGACTTGCCCCGCAATCAGCACTTTTCAACTACGCTAGCGGCGCAATGAACTAGAAACTGAGACATCACTGGTGAGTCACTTAATGTAAATGTTTTTTCTGCCTCTTATCAGCACTGTAGTCACTGTATGATCTGCAGCGAAATGATGGGTGGTTTTATTTTGATATGATTTTCTTTTGTGAAACAGCATTACCATTGTTCGGGCCATGCTGGGAGCAGTCGTTTTACGCTGTACAAACCTATATGGCAGGGGTTGCAGTAAATTGAGCTGTATTTGTTCTGGTGTTGTATATAGGTACTGAGCTTTGTTCTGGTGCTGTATATATGAACTGACCTTGGTTCTGGTGCTGTATATATGTACGGGTCTTGGTTCTAGTGCTGTATTTATGTACTGAGGTTGGTTCTGGTGCTGTATATATGTATTGAGCTTGGCTCTCGTGCCGTATATATGTATGAGCTTGGTTCTGGAGCTGTAATTATATAGGATATATTTATAATAACAAAATTGCAGGGCAGATGGAATTGTTTTCAATTCATTGGATATTTAATGGGAACCTGTCTGGTAGTTTTAACCCCTTGAACCGCCACCATGCGGTAATACATGACCTGACAATATTTCCAAATGTATGTTTTTTTTCAGATGCAGCAAAATCTATAAAATCAACTTTTAAAACGGCACATACTATATGCTAATTACTAATTAAAGTGTCATGGGGCGGTGCCGCTATCCTGAAGAGTCACATAGTCCTCCTTCTAAACCCACCTTTCCATGTTTGATTTGCATCCTCCTGGCTGATACAATTTTCTCGGATGCACCATTGCCTTGTATTATTTTGGCCCGGCTTCATTACCGCACCGCGCATGCCAGGGGAGTACAAGGCAACGGCACATCCACAAGAGTTTGAGGGGGCTGGTAGTGATATAGAACAGCCAGGGGGATGTCATCCAAAATCTGGGGTGCGCCATTTATATTTTTGCCTCAGGCAGCAGAAAAGCTAGAATCAGCCCTGAGGCTACAGGCCTCCTGCAGCCTATAAGGTGCTGGAAAGACTTCCTGCGCAGGCCGGTGTGATGACATCACTGCATCATGCTAGTCTGCGCATGTGTCCCGACCGGAGCCTGTGCAGCCAACCATCCATCGCAAGAACGGGGCAAGGTAAGTACAATATTTTTTTTGGGGGGGGGGGGGCTGTGTGGCACTATATACAAGGGGGTGAGCAGGCTGGCACTGTATTGAAGGGGGGAGCAGGGTGGCACTATATACAAGGTGGAGAGCAGGGTGGCACTACATTCAAGGGGGGAGCGGTGTGGCACTATATACAAGGGGAGCAGGGTGGCACCATATACAAGGTTTGAGAATTTGGCACTATATACAAGGAGGGGGCAGGATGGTACTATACACAAGGGGGGGGAGCAGAGTGGCCCTATATACAAGGGGGGCTGTGTGGCACTATACACAAGGGGGAGCTGTGTGGCACTATATACAAGGGGGTGTTTGGCACTACTAAGGGGGGCTGTGTGGCACTGCCGAGAGTGGGGCTTTGATTGACAGCCGCCCGCTTGTGGCAATGGTGGGGATTCCATTACCTCAGATTCTGTCTGTAGAACTGTGTATTCTGACAGTTTTATAGTGATCTATTAGCAGATGCGTAAGTTGAAGCTCCTGATGAAAAATCTGTAACAAGTCTCAATATCTAAAATGTACCATTTTATTACTGGTGTATTAGTATGTGGCAGACAGTCCTTGGGCCCTCCTGAGGCACCAGAGCTCGGGTGCAACTTCTTCCTCTTCACCCCCTGTAGCTACATCCCTGCCTAAGAGCATACCTTAGAAATGTCTTAATAGACGCCGGAGGTATTTTATATGCTCAGGCAGTAATGTATTACACATGTCATCTCCTTACACTTATCTAGGGACATGTCAACTCACCCAGTTTTACTGGAAATTACCCAGAGTTTTAGCCTCCCTCCTTCGGTCACTTGATCACATATTCTTTTGATCCGGTTTTCAAAGATTCAGCACATTTTTTCTTTACTTCACCCCTATGAAAAAAATACAAATGGGTGGAGTATCCCAGTTCCCGCCCATGACCTTGCCTATGAGGAGTTGCAACTGCTGTAGTCTACGTCGTGATTGGACTGGCTCAGGTTAGGACATCATTTAGGAAGAGGATTGGTAAGCGCCAATCTGATTTTAAAGTTGTTATTTAATAGAGAATAAAGAAGTCAGGGAGGTGAACACTTTTTATAGGCCCTGCATATCAAAAAATGGCTTTAGATTTTATGCTTCACTACTATCTCGTACTCGGCCACCTTACAGCCCATTATACTATTAGTGATCGTGTGTAATAAAAGATTACATTTCTATTGCTCGTTGATGTCATCATAGCTCACGTAATTACAAGAATTATTTCTGATATATTGTTTCTGCCTCTGAACCCTCATACCTTGGTCTTGCTCCAGGGATCCTTTACATTCTAATGAAAGAACTGATTAAAATGTAAATGTGATGAAGACAGCGCAGGACTAATGTGGATCAATATGATATAAGTCACTGGGAGCTGCCTGTAATGGGATTTACATTACCTGTGTCATAGAAAGTCAATGAAGAAGCGGTTCCCATCTTTTTCCAATGCACATAGCCCAGAACTCCATCTTCTTCCTGCCCTTATTCCACATTATGTGTTCTTATCCTGTAATATTTTTTCTTCTGATGCTTCCTGTTATGGGTATAGCTACACGGAGAGCAGAACAACCAGTCGCACCTTAGCCCTGCCTAAGGGGGCCAAAATTATTTTATATGTGGCCCATGTTAGTTAGGGGTCCTTTTACAGTATGCCTTTGCTTCCTGTTGCCTAAGTGTTAGAGACATTGTAGCATGGAGATGCAGTCTATTGTATAGTACAGGGGTCAGCAACTTTCGCCACTCCCGCTGTTGTAAAACTACAATTCCCATCATGCACTGACAGCCTTTGGCCGTAATAATAAGGCCTTTGGCTGTCAGTGCAAGCTGGGAGCTGTAGTTTCACGACAGCGGGAGTGCCGAACGTTGCTAACCCCTGGTATAGTACATACAACTTCCTGCGACCACTTCTGCATATATAGCTACATGAACTTATAGGGTGGTCACCGAAACAGGAAGTTGCTGTGCAACATGTACTCAAACACACTGCAAAATACACTAAGGAGACTGCAAGCAGAAAAACAAAGATCCTGCACGAGTAATTTTTTTGTGTGTCTCCATGGCTACAGACTACAGACACTGTGTTCCTGTAATCATATATTATTCCATTTCCTCTGCTCACTCTTCTTGCTAATCTACAGACAGTAGAAGAGGGGTCAGACTGTAGGTTTAATGGGTAAAGTGTATTATTTTTGTCATCTCCTCTTTCTTCTTATCTTATGTACAATGCATTCACAAAGTCTTCAGACCCTTTCACTTTTTTCATATTTTGTTATGTTGAAGCCTTGGGCTAAATAAAAAAAAAAAATCAAGTTTTCCCCCATCATCCTGCACTCAATACCCCATAATGATAAAGTGAAAACAGAATTGTAATTTTTTTTTGCAACTTCTTAAAAATTAAAAATGCAAATTTCGCATGGACATAAGTATTCAGACCCTTTGCTATAACACTTGAAATGTAGCTCTGGGGGCCTCCCATATCATCTTTAAAATGTTTCTACACTTTGATTAAAGTCCACCTGTGTAAATTCATTTGATTGGACATGATTTGTAAAGACACACCCCTGTCTATATAAGGTCTCACAGCTGACAATGCATATCAGAGCAAAAACCAAGCCATGAAGAAGGAAGAAGTGCCTGTAGAGCTCAGAGACAGGATTGTGTGGAGGTACAGATCTGGAGAAAGGTACAAAAAAAAAACATTCTGCTGCACTACAAGTTCCCAAGAGCACAGTGGCCTCCATAATTCTTAAATGGAAGAAGTTTGGAACAATTAGTACTCTTCCTAGAGCTGGCTGCCCCACCAAACCAAATAATCAGGGGAGAGGTGACCAAGAACCCAATGGTCACTCTGGCTGAGTGCCAAAGATCCTGTGTGCAGATGGGAGAAACTACTGGAAGGTCAACCATCACTGCACCACTCCACTAGTCTGGGCTTTATGGCAGAGTTGTCAGAAAGAAGCCTCTCCTCAGTAAAAGATACGTGAAAGCTCACCTGGAGGACTCTCAGACTGTGAGAAACAAGATTCTGTGGTCTGATGAAACCAAGATTGAACTTTTTTACCTCAATTCTAAGCGTCATGTCTGGAGGAAACCAGGCACTGCTCATCACCTGCCCAATACCATCCCTACAGTGAAGCATGGTGGTGGCAGTATCATGCTGTGGGGGTGTTTTTCAGCGGCTGGGACAGGAAGACTGGTCAGGATTGAGGGATAGATAAATAGAACAAAGTACAGAGATATTCTTAATGAAAATCTGATCCGGACTGCTCTGGACCTCAGACTGGGATGAAGGTTCACCTTTCTACAAGACAATGACCGTAAGCACACAGCCAAGACAACACAGGGGTGGCTTAGGGACAACTGTGTGAATGTCCTTGTGTGGCCCAGCCTGAGCCCTGACTTGAACCCAATCAAACATCTCTGGAGAGACCTGAAAATGGCTGTCCACCGACGTCCCCATCCAACCTGACAAGAGCTTTAGAGGATCTGCAGAGAAGAGCGGCATAAAATCTCCAAATACAGGTGTGCAAACCTTGTGGCATCGTACCCAAGAAGACTGGAGGCTGATATCGCTGCCAAAGGTGCTTCAAATAAATACTGAGTAAAGGGTCTGAATATTTATGTCAATGCAAGATTTTAATTTTTCTTTATCAATAAATTAAGAAAGATTACTAACATTCTGTTGCCATTATGGGATAGTGAGTGCAAAATGATGGGGAAAAACGTGACAAAATGTGAAAAAATGTAAAGGGTCTGAAAACTTTCTGAATACACTGTACTTGTCTTCTCAGCTTATACATTTACATCATTCTACCATCTGTCTGTATTATGGACAGAATTACTACATGTAAGCATAGATATAAATATAATGGACTCCAGGGGCTTAACTATAGAGGGTTTCACCCAGACTCTAGAGTCTGATAGGGCCCAATGGCCCCTCTACCACGTAGGAGAACATCAATGCTATAAATGGCCCATCATGGTAAAGGGGCACTGCTACAGAAGTCGCTTGTGCAGGTCCCTGATACAAGAAGTCATATAGGGAGAAGGAAAGTGGGGGTCCTGATCTTGCCATCGTAATATGGGCACTAAAGTAACACAGTTGTATGAAACTGGCCATACTATAAAAATCCCAAACCCACCTCGTGCAGCTATTTTACATGCTTCCCCATCTGCTTGGCATGACACTGGCATTGCTTATGGAACATTTTACAACACTTAAGCATAATTGTAATTCAGGCATTAATCAGTTCAGCCGTTGCTTATCTCCCCTGTGATCCCGCTTGTGGAGTGGAATGACTTTTATATAATTATTGTGGGGACTTTATGAGGGGAGCAGGGACAGCTTCATAGTGATATTGTGGTACTGCATCTGGAATCATTGAGCACTGCAATTACTATAAAATATATATATAGGTTCAGGAAAGTGGAACGAGAGGACGGGAAAGATCAGGTGTGCACTTTATTTATCCAGTAAATCATCTGCAGCTGGAACATTGGGCTCGTAAAATGAACACAGGAAGGCTGCATTTCCGATTTTTGTATATGCGCCACATTAACATTGGTGTTTTATTGTAAAGCCCGGAGCAGGTGAGACTTTGGTGTCATGGAGTTGCCATCACAACCGGCCGGCTCCGCAGCGTCTCCTGTCGTCAATTTTAAATTTTGAACAAAAGTCCTGGTGTGGTTTATTAGTGGAGGAGCTACGCTTTGATACATCAACTCTCCCGAAACGTCTGGGAGACTCCTAGGAGTGCAGGCAAAACTCCCAGGCTCCGCATATACTCACTTCTCCCCGTTCCTGCACTCCTCTGCATTTCTGGGCGCTGCCGCTAACAATGTCCTGATAATGACCCTGCAGAGGAGTGCAGGAATGGGGAGAGGTGAGTATCTGTACGTTTGGTCTGTGATCTGTATAAGGGGAGAGTAATCTATTCTGGGGTTTGTACAATTTTTATGCGAGATCCTGTGATTCGGACAATTATTATTTGTCATGAATACATTGGAGCCTTCCTGGCATATACAGTGTATTTAAACCACAAGAATAATGTAAAGATTTATTAGACTTTTATGGTGTGGTCACACAAGAGGCGTAGCTTAAAGCTCCGCGACCCCAATGCGAAATCTGTAACACCTGCCATGTGCCATTTATAATATTGGTGTCTTCTTATGTAGCAGAGGTAGCTTTGGATCCCCTTAGAGAATAGGGTGCAGGTACTACCTCCTGTGCTGGTGCGTTTTCCCAATGTTTTTTGCAAAATGATAGAAAAAAAAGTTAAAAATGCATAAAAAACACCATGGTGGAATTTATCATCCTTTATACGCCAGTTTTCTGTCATAGAAAAGTCACAAAAGGGCCTGGACTTTTTAGGGCACCCATGAGACTTTAATGAAAAAGGCGTGTGGCCTCCAAAAGGGTGCGAGGAAATAGTGTCCCGACAAATTTATTATAATCTATGCCAGAAAACTGGCGTAAATTATAGTGAAATTCTATGCCAGCTCTGTGGGGCCTAGCAAGATAGAGGCCCATACCTTGCCACCCCCCCCCCCCCCCACATCGGACAACTGCCCATCCCTCCCTTTGCACAATTAAGTAAATTAATAAATAAAAAATTATATTCACATCATTTCCCCTCTTCTCCCCTCCGGGCCCCCGCAGCGTGACGCGTCTTATACAGCGTCCTGAAGCCGGGCGGTGTCAGGACGTTGTATGAATTGCAGCATGCTGATGGGACCCACAGGGGAGAAGAGGGGAAATGAGGCGAGTATAATTTTTTATTTAATGTCCAATTTTGGGCTGGTGGACATGTGACGCACGGCTGCAGTCACGGCCGTTGGGAAGATGTCACAGATTTATTAAGAGACATTTGCCCCTTAATAAATCTGTCGCATTTTACTCCTGCGGAGCATATAGTTAAGACTGGCGCATAAAACGCCAGTCTTAGTAAATGTGCCCCATGTGTGAACATGCACGTCCTTTTACCTATACACTGATGTAGCAGAGTTGAATTTGTCATTTAACACTGCATTGTTTGTGCATAGAGATAACGAAATACTGTATTTGCATATTGCCAATAAAAGAGCAAACATTACAAAAAACTTAAATTACATTTGAAGATGAAAGAGAATGCCGGCAAATCTGTAGAGTATTTCTCCAAAGAAACAGCTCCGAATATTCATGACATGAGGCGCTAATTGAGGGAATTTTAATGATATCATAACAAATACATTCGAAATGAGAATTCTGCTGGTGACATTTCTGGGGACTACGGAGACTGAGTGACAACCAAAGTACAACAGAAAGCGAGACCGAAAAACAAACTATTGTCTAAATAGAATAAGAGCCCTTTTACATCGGCCAATTATCGGGCACACGAGCGTTCACAAAACGCTAGTTCTCGATAATTGCCCTGTGTAAACAGGGCAATGATCCGGCCATGAACAGGCAAACGCTTGTTCATCGGCTGATTATATAGTTTATGCAGACTAAAATATCAACGTTGTCGGCAGCCCATGATAGAAATGTATGGGGATGAGCAATCAGAGTAACGAGCAGTTGGTAAAACGAGAAAACACGCCCAGTTGTCCATTGAAAAGCTCATTTGCATAAATATAAAATTGCTCATAACTTGGGCAAAAATGATCGTTTTTTAAAAAAAAAATAACTTTGCTGTTATCTACATTGCAGCGCCGATCACATTCAATAGGAGATAGGGATTTGATAATGTGGTGACAGAGCCTCTCTAAGAAAGGTTTTAATCCTTGCATGTTCTCTACATACAAGCAGCATCGACCTGGGGTTTCTCCACTCCGACACTGTCACACTCACATTATTCATATATTTCCAAGAAGAATAACAGAGGAATGGTAGAATACAATTCTAAGAAAAGATGCTACGGAATTCTTATATGGGGAAAGCCGAAACATGTTGGAAAGCTGAGAGGTCCCTGCCTGTGAGATCAAATTCTGTGCGGATTCATTTTTTTATTTATCTTTATATTGGTCAGAGCTCCGTTTTTCTGATACAGAGCTCTATATCCCCTGCATAGCTTGCTGGCTACCTGCAGCTACCACTAGATCAAGCGTATATTAAAAAATGAATCAGCGCAGAATTTGGAACCTATTTAGATTAAAAAATACTAAACGGTGTCCAAGGGTGGAAATGTAAAAAATTTTCAAAATGGAATTTCAAACCTAGCGAATCGTTTTACCCAACAGAAAACCAATTTGCAAAGAAGTGAAACGAAGATTTGTAACTTATCTCCCTACAGTTTTTCACGTCCGAGGTGCATCTGTGCTGCACCCCTGCGGGATACGTTACCACACATCCCCCATAGACCAGAGTCTATGGAGGGATGCGTGAAGCACAAAAAATAGAACATGTCCTATTTTTGAACGAACCCTTCACACTGCGTTGAATCAACGGCGGTGTGAACGGCCCCATTGAATTACATAGGTCTATGTGACCGCCGTTGTTTTAACGGCTGTCACACGGACGTAATCAACGTTCATGTGAATAAGGCCTAATCCATTGTTTTTGTACTTCGTTTTTACGGCATTCACTGTGCAATTTAAATGACAGATTAACTTTATTCTGCGGTACAATACGGCGATACCAAGTTTATATAGTTTTTTTTGCTTTACTATTTTTTTCAGAGGAAAATTAATTGTAGCTTTTTCATTTTTTCCGTCGATGGAGGGGTATGTGCAGTTATTTTTTGCGGGACGAGCTGTAGTTTTTAATGGTATAATTTTGGGGTAAGTGCAAGTTTTTGATCACTTTTTATTCTAGTTTGTGGGAGATGAGGTGACCAAAAAACAATGATTCTGGCGTCTTCATTTTTTTTATTTACGGCGTTCATCGTGCGTGTTAAATAATATTATATTGTAATAGTTCAGACTTTTATGGACGTGGCGATACCAATTATGTTTATTTTTTTTACATTACCTTAGGGGAAAATGGGAAAAGGGGGATTTTTGGAACGTTTATATTGCAATACTAATGTGTTACAGTATATCAGGGCTTAATAGGAGTACAAAGTTAGCAGACCTGGGGGCCTTCATTAGGCCCCAGGCTGCCATGCCAACCATCGGCAACCCGCGTGCCATCCTCCTCTTTCTATTGCTTTAGATGCTGTGGTTGACCGTGACATCTAAGGGCATGGCCAGACGTGGTGGCGTTTTTCCGCTGCAAATGTTGGTGCAGATTTGGGCCATTTATGCAACGAATCTGCACCAACATTCGCATATTTGACAGGTAAGTCAGACGTTGCAGAAAAGACAGCGGACTTGCCACAGATTTCAGTTTTTGCATTGCAAAGGCTGAAATCCGGAGAGAAATTCCGCTTCTTCTCCGCAACAGACAGTGCATGCTGCGGAGGGAAAATTCCGCACTGCAGCCTATGGTCCACAGCGGAGTTTTCCAGAACGTCTGAACTACCTTCCCTAAAAATGTATTGAAACAACTGTAAAAAACGGCCGCAGGAGAATTCCACTGCGGACTGTCCGTAGCGGAATTCCACAGCAATTCTGTCATGTCTGGCCGTGCCCTAAGGGGTTAAACGAGCGGGATTGGTCTCGAGCGCAATCCCACTCAATGGCGGATTATAATATGGGCGGTTCGGGCGGCCGCCCGGGGCCCGAGGCTGCCAGGGGGCCCATCGCGGCCCGAACCACACACAATCTTCAAAAACTATGCAGCGCTGCGGACGCAGATTCAGTTGGGTTGAATGCTGGAGCCTCGCCCCAGCATTCACTCTGCTGTGAGCGGCTCGGTGCAGGCAGGCGCGATGTAGTGACGTCATCGCGCCTGTCTGCACGGAGTCACTCACAGCACAGTGCAGAGGAGGAGAAGCATCCCCCACCGTCGTGGGAACCGGGATAGGTAAGTAATTTTTTTTTTATTTATTAGGTACGCACATATGAAGGCATTATACTGTCACAGCTATGGGGGCATTATACTGTGTCACATCTATGGGGCATTATACTGTGTCACAGCTATGGGGCATTATACTGTGTCACATCTATGGGGCATTATACTGTGTCACATCTATGGGGCATTATACTGTGTCACATCTATGGGGCATTATACTGTGTCACATCTATGGGGCATTATACTGTGTCATAGCTATGTAGGCATTATACTGTGTCACAGCTATGGGGGCATTATACTGTGTCACAGCTATGGGGCATTATACTGTGTCACATCTATGGGGCATTATACTGTGTCACATCTATGGGGCATTATACTGTGTCACATCTATGGGGCATTATACTGTGTCACATCTATGGGGCATTATACTGTGTCATAGCTATGGAGGCATTATACTGTGTCACAGCTATGGGGGCATTATACTGTGTCACATCTATGGGGCATTATACTGTGTCACATCTATGGGGCATTATACTGTGTCACAGCTATGGGGGCATTATACTGTGTTGCAGCTATGGGGGCATTATACTGTGTTGCAGCTATGGGGGCATTATACTGTGTTGCAGCTATGGGGCATTATACCGTGTCACATCTATGGGGGCATTATACTGTGTAGAGGCAGCTATGGAGGCATTATACTGTGTGTAGGCAGCTATGAGGGACATTATACTGTGTAGAGGCAGCTATGGAGGCATTATACTGTGTCACAGCTATGGAGGCATTATACTGTGTGGAGGCAGCTATGAGGGACATTATACTGTGTAGAGGCAGCTATGGGGCATTATACTGTGTAGAGGCAGCTATGGAGGCATTATACTGTGTCACAGCTATGGAGGCATTATACTGTGTGGAGGCAGCTATGAGGGACATTATACTGTGTAGAGGCAGCTATGGGGCATTATACTGTGTAGAGGCAGCTATGGGGGCATTATACTGTGTCGCAGCTATGGGGACATTATACTGTGTAGAGGCAGCTATGGGGGCATTATACCGTGTCACATCTATGGGGGCATTATACCGTGTCACATCTATGGGGGCATTTTACTGTGTAGAGGCAGCTATGGAGGCATTATACTGTGTGGAGGCAGCTATGAGGGACATTATACTGTGTAGAGGCAGATATGGAGGCATTATACTGTGTCACAGCTATGGGGGCATTATACTGTGTCGCAGCTATGGGGACATTATACTGTGTAGAGGCAGCTATGGGGGCATTATACTGTGTTGTAGCTATGGGGGCATTATACTGTGTCGCAGCTATGAGGCATTATACTGTGTATCAGCTATGGAGGCATTATACTGTGTCACAGCTATGGGGACATTATACTGCGTAGAGGCAGCTATGGGGACATTATACTGTGTCGCAGCTATGGAGGCATTATACTGTGTTGCAGCTATGGAGGCATTATACTGTGATGCCGCTATGGAGGCATTATACTGTGTCACAGCTATGGGGACATTATACTGTGTCGCAGCTATGGGGGCATTATACTGTGTTGCAGCTATGGAGGCATTATACTGTCACAGCTATGGGGACATTATACTGTGTAGAGGCAGCTATGGAGGCATTATACTGTGTCACAGCTATGGGGGCATTATACT
This sequence comes from Rhinoderma darwinii, assembly GCF_050947455.1. Taxonomy (NCBI): domain Eukaryota; kingdom Metazoa; phylum Chordata; class Amphibia; order Anura; family Rhinodermatidae; genus Rhinoderma; species Rhinoderma darwinii. Next base: position 617,011,722 of record NC_134687.1, read on the forward strand.
GTGTAGCAGCTATGGAGGGCATTATACTGTGTTGCAGCTATGAGGACATTATACTGTGTAGCAGCTATGGAGGGCATTATACTGTGTCACAGCTATGGAGGCATTATACTGTGTAGAGGCAGCTATGAAGGGCATTATACTGTGGGGGCAGCTATGGGTGGCAATATACTGTGGGGGCAGCTACGGGGGACATTATACTGAGCAATTACAAGAGCTGCAGGTCCAAGGGGTGAGACGCTGTGTAGCACAATATACAAGGGGGGATTGTTGTATAGGACTATATAGAAGGGAGCGCTGTGTATCACTATATCTAAGGGGGATTGCTGTGTAGCACTATATACAAGAGGGGGAGGGCTATGTGACGCTATTTACAGAGGGGGAGGACTGTGTAGCGCTATTTACAGGGGGCTGTGTGTGGTGCTATCTACAGTGTTTGACACAATTATATTCAGGGGCGCAGTCTATGGTGCTATAATATTTAGGGGCACATTGTTTGTACTATTTTATTCAGGGGCGCAGTGTTTGGTGCTATTATATTTAGGGGCACAATGTGTGGCACCATGATAATATTATCTTTGTTTATAGGTGTGGAAATGTTGGAAAAGTGAGGAGCCAAAGACATCTGAGTGGCAAATTCTGCAGAAATGGGTCATGGCCGGGAAAAGTCGTCATGAAGTCTGGACTGGATGGAGAAGAGGAAAAAAACTACGTCGTCACCTGTGAGTCACTAGATTTATAGACAATCTGTCATCTCTACTGACATGTTTATTATAGGAAATCCTTGTATTTCACAAAGTCTTTGTGCAGTCCAGGACTGATAGACAAATAAGTGTTACTATTCCCCTTGTCAGGAGAATGTGTCCCTACACGGTGCAATACTGTCAGCGATGGTTGGAGACTGTCAGTATGTGGGGACACAGCCTTTTGACAAGGGGAGTAGTAAAAACCCATTTGTTAATGTCTGGACAAAAAGGAAGTGTTAACAATAGTTACAGGGCGGCGGTGGAGAAGGGGGGCCCAACTATGGGTAACAGCCCAGGACCTATGGTCTACTTAATCCGCCACTGATCCCACTCGTTACAGCGAAGTGTCAGTTGTAACATACAGCTGACACCTGCGTTGTATGGAGCGGGCTCAGTCCATGAGCCCGCTCTATACTTCCCCTACCCGGCTATGATGTAAGTATACATCAAAAGTCAGGAAAGGGTTATTGGGGTTCTCTGCTTTGGACAATCCCTACTTGTTCTAAGGGTCCCCCTGCTAGGATCAGCTGTAATCTATGAAGACACATGGCAGTAAGTGTTCAATTTCCTTGCAGCAACACCACAGGGAAAATGAAGCATTACACAGTGTCCATTCATATCAATGTGTTGTCTGTGTAATGCAGGACAGGACTGGTCCTCCAGAGAGAGAGAGAGAGAGAGGCACTCTTTATAACCGCACTGCACACTGACCAAGAGATGAGGATCCAGAACAGAGGACACGCCTATATGTGAAAATGGGTTTTCTAAACCTTTAATTGCAACTACTATTTTTTTTATGTCATGTGTACAGTATATATATATATATATATATATATATATATACTCCGTTAAATATAATTTTTGGAAAACACGCAATACTAAGGCTGTCAGACAGATATAATGAGGTTACTGCTGCATACATTTTATAACCTCACATCTCTTGGCATAAAACACATAGAAAGCAAACAGTAGCTGGACATTATCCCAGACAGCTACTAAGAAATGCTCCCGGATAATTGATGTCATGACAATGTGTCAAGAAGATGAAAGCGCGATGTGACGCTCGCCACGCTAGAGCCACCTCTAGCACATGTGGGATCAAAACCTCTGACAGGCAGCGCAACTCCAGATCAGCTGCTACTGAGAATGTGTCTCCTGCTGAAAATATCTCCGTATCTGCTACTGTGGCTTCTCACCGGCGCCTGTCATCACGAAGCTGCTCACAGAATATTGCAAGAATTTACATTTCCATACATCCGCCAGATTCATTGTAAGTTTGGGTCTCAATGACGTCATTTTTTCAGTTTTTTTTATTTCAGCATTCCGAAAGCCGTAACTTTTTTATTTTTCGTTGACGAAGCCGTATGAGAGCCTATGTATGCTTTGATTTCACCATTTTGGGGTTTATATAATGTATTGTAAAACTATATTCTTTTGGGGTGTGGAAAAAAATTGCAATTCCGCCATTGCTTTTTGCAATTCTGTTTCTACAGTGTTCTTCGTGAGCTATAAATGACACATTAAGGCCTCGTTTACACGAGAGTGTGCGTTTTGCGCATGCAAAAAACGTGGCATTTTGCGTGAGCAAAAGGCACTTAACAGCTTCGTGTGTCATCAGCATATGATGCGTGGCTGTGTGATTTTCGTGGAGCCGCCATCATTATGACACTCCGTTTAGATGTTTGTAAACAGAAAAGCACGTGGTGCTTTTCTGTTTTCATTCATCCTTTTCACTGCTGTTGCGCGAATCACGCTGTTCACTCGGAAGTGCTTCCGTGTGACATGCGTTGTTTTCACGCACCCATTGACTTCAATGGGTGCGTGATGCGCGAACAGCGCACAAATATAGAACATGTCGTGAGTTTTTTGCAGCGGACTCACGTTGCACAAAATTCACGGACCGTCTTCACGGCCCCATAGACTATTATAGGTCCGTACGACACACGTGAAAATCACGCACGTCGCACGGACGAATAACACGCTCGTGTAAACAAGCCCTAAGGCTGCGTTCACATCTACATTAGGGCTCCGTTCTGATGTAACTTTCCGTCGAAACGGAGCCGTGACTGACACAAATGGAAACCAGAGGTTTCCATCACCATTGATTTCAATGGTGACGGATCTGGTGCAAATGGTTTCCATTTGTCTTCCTTGTGCAAGGGCTCCGTCGTTTTGACGGAATGAATGGTGCAGTCGACTATGGTATTTATTCCATCAAAATGACAGAACCCCGCACAACGGAGACAAACAGAAACCATTTGCACCGGATCCGTCGCCATTGAAATCAACAGTGACCTCTGGTTTCCGTTTGTGTCAGTCAGGGCTCCATTCCGACGGAAAATTTAGACAGAACGTCGGAATGGAGCCCTGACACAGATGTGAACGCAGCCTAACTTTATTCCCCAGGTGGTTAGAATTGCAACAATACCACATTTATACAGTTTTTTTTTTATATGTTTCTCTATTTTTGCACAAAAAAACTCTGTTTTTTATGAAATAATTTTATTCTGTGACGCCATATTCTAAGGGCATGCCCCCACGTGGCGGAATTCCTCCGTAACTGTCCGCATCAATGCCGCACCTAATCCGGGTAGCGGATTACGGCTGCGGATCTGCCCAAAATGTGCAGTAAATTGATGCGGACTAGCTGCTGCGGACTGCGGGAAAAGTGCTTCCCTTCTCTCTATCAGTGCAGGATAGAGAGAAGGGACAGCACTTTCCCTAGTGAAAGTAAACGAATTTCATACTTACCGGCCGTTGTCTTGGTGACGCGTCCCTCTTTCGGCATCCAGCCCGACCTCCCTGGATGACGCGGCAGTCCATGTGACCGCTGCAGCCTGTGATTGGCTGCAGCCGTCACTTAGACTGAAACGTCATCCTGGGAAGCTGGACTGGAGACAGAAGCAGGGAGTTCTCGGTAAGTATGAACTTCTATTTTTTTACAGGTTGCTGTATATTGGGATCGGTAGTCACTGTCCAGGGTGCAGAAACAGTTACTGCCGATCGCTTAACTCTTTCAGCACCCTGGACAGTGACTATTTACTGACGTCTCCTAGCAACGCTCCCGTAATTACGGGAGCCCCATTGACTTCCTCAGTCTGGCTGTAGACCTAGAAATACATAGGTCCAGCCAGAATGAAGAAATGTCATGTCAAAAAAGCAAGACGCATCCGCAGCACACATAACATGTGCATGACAGCTGCGGACTTCATTGCGGAATTTAGAATCTCCATTGAAGTCAATGGAGAAATTCCGCCATGAGTCCGCAACCAGTCCGCCACTGCTCCGCAACAGACAGAGCATGCTGCGGACACCAAATTCCGCTCCGCAGCCTATGCTCCGCAGCGGAATTTTACGCATCGTCTAAACGAACACTTCTAAATTTAAGTGGAAGTCAATGGAGAAACGGCTCCGCTGCGGATTAACGCTGCGGAGTGTCCGCAGCGGAATTCAAGTGAAATTCCGCCACGTGTGAACCCAGCCTAAGAGTCATAAAAAAAATGCTGTCAATGGAGACGTGTGAGGGCTTGGTTTTTATAGGACAACTTTTAGTTTTCATTGGTGCTATAGTGGATTACATATGACTTTTTGATGACTTTTTTCCATTTTTTGGGAGGCACGATAAACAAAAAAACATCAATTTTGGCATTATTTTTTTCAATGTTCTTTGCGCGAGATAAATAAGAGATTCATTTAATCGTACATGTAATTATGGATGTAGAAATACCAATTTTGTGTACTTTTTTATTTTGCTATATATTTTTCTATAATAAAGGACTTTGTGAGAAGTTTATTTTGAACTTTTGCCCCATCCCTCTATCTAAACCCTAAGGGTATGTTCACATGACAGCGTCCGTAACGGCTTAAATTACAGGGATGTTTTCAGGAGGAAACATACCCGTAATTTCAGCCGTAACGGCATGTGCAGGCGCTTGAACGCCGCGTCCATTACGGACGTAATTGGCGCTGCTTTTCATTGGAGTCAATGAATAACGGCTCCAATTACGCCCCAAGAAGTGACAGGTCACTTCTTCTACGCGGGCGATAATTAAGGCACCGTCATTTGACAGCGGCGCGTAAATATACGCCTCGTGTGAACAGACAAACGTCAGCCCATTGCTTTCAATGGGCAGATGTTTGTCAATGCTATTGAGGCGCATTTTTCGGACGTAATTCGGGGCAAAAACGCCCAAATTACGTCCGTAATTAGTGTGTGTGAACATACCCTTAGGGTATGTGCACACGATAACTGGCTTTTACATCTGAAATTACAGACTGTTTTCAGGAGAAAAAAGCTCCGTCGTTTCAGACGTAAAAGCTCCTCCTCGCATTTTGCGGGGTGTCTTTGACGCCCGTAATCTTGAGCTGCTCTTTATTGAATTCAATGAGGAACGGCTCAATTTACGTTTCAAAGAAGTGTCCTGCATATAATGTATATAAGTGTCCTGCACTTCTTTGACGTGGCAGTCATTTTACGCGTCGTCATTTGACAACTGTCAAACGACGACGCGTAAACGACAGGTCGTCGGCACAGTACGTCGGCAAACCCATTCAAATGAATGGGCAGATATTTGCCGACGTATTGTAGCCGTATTTTCAGGCGTAAATCGAGGCATAATACGCCTCGTTTACGCCTGAAAATAGGTTGTGTGAACCCAGCCTCAGATGCTGCAGTCTGGATTGAACAACCGGGATCAGGGTTATCTCCAATCCCGACCATCACTGTTAAAGCTTCTCGTGAACATTAGTATGTCACGTGGCGAGAAGAGGTTAATGCACTGTTCCGGCCTCCACTCTCCCCAGTAACATTTATTTACTTAGGATCATAGGGTTAAAGAGATATTCCCAATTCAGACATTTATGACATATCCACAGGAACAGAGCTCTGAAACCCACACCTATCTCGAGAACAGGGGTCATCCAACCCCCACCCCGCCTTGTGAGCCTCCGGCTGCATCTAAATAAAGATTTAGGCCTTAACCCCTTAATGACCGGGCCATTTTGCACGTTAATGACCAAGGATTATTTTTTGTTTTTCCACGGTCGCATTCCAAGAGTCGTAACTTTTTTTTTATTCTGTCGACATAGCCGTATAAGGGCTTGTTTATTGCGGGACGAGTTGTATTTTGTAATTGTACCATTTTTAGATGCTTATAACATATTGATTAACTTTTATTAACTTTATTTTAGGAGAGAATTGAAAATAAGCAGCTATTCCAGCATTGATTTTCACGTTATAAATTTACGCCGTTTACTATGCAGCGTAAATAACATGTTAACTTTATTCTATGGGTCGGCACGATTACAGGGATACCAAATATGTAAAGGTTTTATATGTTTTTCCTATGTTTGCACAATAAAAAAAATTACTTGTTTTTGCATCGCCACATTCCAAGAGCCGTAACGTTTTTATTTTTCCATCGATGTGGCCGTATGTGGGCTTTATTTTTGTGGGACAATGTGTAGTTATCATTAGTACTATTTTGGGGTACATAGGACTTATAGATTAACTTTTATTTTATTTTTTATGGGGGGAATGGGAGAAAAGAGAGAATTTTGCAGTTGTTTTTTGCGTTTTCTTTGGACGCCGTTCATCCGGCGGTTTAATTAATGTGTTCATTTTATTGGTCAAGTTTTTACGATCGCGGGGATACCATATATGTGTATGTGTGATTTGTTTTTACAGTTTTACTAAATAAAACCACTTTTTGGGCCAAAAAAGTAGTTTTATTTGATTTTCACTGTAATTTTTTATTATTTTTTTTACAAACTTTATTTAACTGATTGTCATTTTTTTTTTAAGTCCCATCAGGACACTTCACTATGCGATCTGTTGATCGCATATATAATGCTTTGGTATACTTAGTATACCAAAGCATTATTGCCTGTCATTGTAAAACTGACAGGCAACCTATTAGGTCATGCCTCTGACATCGCCTAACAGGCAGATGCTGAAGACAGACCTGGGGGTCTTTGTTAGACCCCCGGCTGTCATGGAAACCCGACGGCGACCCGCGATTTGTTTGCGGGGGCGCCGATCGGGTGACAGAGGGAGCTCCCTCCCTCTGTCAAACACATTAAATGCCGCTGCCACTATTGACAGCGGCATTTAATGGGTTAAACTGCCGGAATCGGAGCGCGCTTCGATTCCGGCAGTTGCAGCAGGAGCCAGGCTGTGTATAACAGCCGTGCTCCTGCCGCTGATCGCATGGGTACGCTGTCAGTACCCGCGCGATCACAGGACGGATATATCCGTCCTCCTGCGCGAACTAGCAGCTGCTGAGGACGGATATATCCGTCCTTCGGCGTTAAGGAGTTAAACAGACAAACGTTGTATACGTCCGTGTGCTGTCCGTTAAAAAAACGGACAGCACACGGACCTATGCAATTCAATGGGGCTATTCAGACGTCCGTGTTTTTTCGCGCAGCGTGTTTCCGTTGCATGACACTCACTGCATGTCCTATTCTGGTCCATTTTTGTGTTCCACAATGCCCATTGCAGTCTTTGGGTGCGTGAAAATCACGGACAGCACACGGACGTCAAGTAATGTTGAGAAAAAAATGTACACCAACACGGACATCAAAAACTGATGACACACAGAACAAATACTGATGGCACACGGAACTGAAATGCGTTAAATTCGGTCCATTTTTTGGGGACACAAAACGGACTTAATGGAGAGCTGACCGCACATGGGTTGTGGGTTTGTCATTAATGTCTGAGCTGGGAATAGCCCTTTAACTTGGAAGTTACTGGACCCCAATGCAAAATTTGTAACAGGGACCCCCAGGGCAGGTTATCATTCATAGTACAGATGTCCTCTTATCAGGCAAAGGGTCTTTGGACCCCCTCAGGAACCAGTGGCCGAGTGTGACTGCATCCTCTGCTTAGGAACTCTGGATCTATAGGCATTATATCCACCACCATATGGTGCCTTCTTATGGCATTATGTCACTGAGGTATTCTCCCCAAAAGCAATGCTTTTAGGGCAGATTAGTTCTGTTCTAGTTTTTCTGCCAGATTCTGCAAGAATCTGATAAAAAAGTACACTGTATTTCTCCATATGAAATCGGAGGCATTATTTGGTACGGTATGGCCCTATCGCCCTATTAAGGCTCTATACAACTCGGAAATTATTCAGCCGTCATAGAGGCCTGAGGGCAGTCAAATATGTTCCCTGCATCTAATTAACATGTTTCCTGTCATTTTTGAGATGGCAATATTTGCAGCAAAATCGCTATAAAACCGCAGTAAAACAGTATAATAAACCCTATCATCTCCTCTTCATCCATTCTCTATGTGCTCTATCCCCCTTTCCCTGCTTGTTTTGCACCTTCCTGCTGCTTGACTCTTCTTGTTCATAAATTCAAACCCCATGCTATTTCTACTTTTCTCACTCCAATAAAATGTGTAAAATAAAATGTAACAAGGTGTAAAAAAAAAAAAAGAAGGGGAAAAAACAAAAATAAATACATATATACATATATCTTGCAATTATGTGTGAGCTCCCTATCCACAATAACCTGTTAAATAAAAAAAATACATGCATGCCAATCAGAGAATGATGCATAAAAAAATAACTGGCGGAAAGATTGTGGTTTTCTTTGCACTTTTATGCATTTTCCTTATAAAACACATTTAATGTGACATACATTGGGCCTTAAAGGGTCTTAAAAACTCTCCCTGTTGGCGAGCACCATCAAACACATGAAGATGTTTTTAGTCACCCCTTAGCTGAATATACGATAGTGGGGCACCCACAATTTAAATTTCTTAACTGGAGTATGATTGGTCAAATATTTGTTTTTAGATGTGAAGGATTTATTAAAGAGGTGTCCCACACAATTTTAGTCCATCTTTGTAGCTCTACCTACTAGAAGTTATCATGAACTAGAAGAGGTGTAACTACAAGCTCCTGTTCCTCAATGCAAAATCTGTAACATGTCCTCTACCTACTATGTGCCATTTATTATACTGGCGTCTTCTTATGTGGTAAAAGGACCTTTGTGCCTCCTCAGACACTAAACCCTAGGGCTACCTCTCCACCCTCTATACGCCTTTATGACTACCTTACCCATGTTCCCACCAACTGTGAGGATGAAGCCAACCTGGACTGCTCACAGTGTCAAACTTGGGTTCCTTGGACTCATAAGAGGAAATTATTCTGAAGGCCCACTCTCCATCTATACAGAACCCAACGCATATCAACGCATAAGAAATAGACCCTTTCAAGTGATTGGTTTCAATGTCAACTCCAAATTAGATTGTCTTCTGCTGGGCCAGTTTTTGTGTCAGAGCCTTGGCCCACTCGAGGCTCCTCTGGTACTCTGGTGGGCCAGTCCAACCTTGGCTTCTCCCCTCTCCTTGGTTTTCATGGCAGCCGCAGTAGTCGCCTCTTAGATATCCACATCTTTGCTGCTGTCTTTTGTGCGCTAAGAGTTTCTACTCCAAAATCTTGTATTAAATTAAAATCAGATGTGATAAGTCTGCAGATGATTTGAAGACACATTCGGAACATATGGCTCTAGGCGGATCTTGAGAATCAGTTATCTCTTTCCACATTTAGATTTAATACTATGTTGACAGTTTCAAAAATGTCAGTTGACAACTTTCTTCTCAGTTGGTATATTTCACTTGCAGGGATACAGACACTTTTTATATTAATATATTAGAGAACTTACAGTTTCATGGTATTCGATTTGACGGCGGATTTTCAGTAGTGACAGTATGTGGATTGGTGTCATCTATATGTCACAGTGTGACAGTACTATGGAGTAGAATGATGTGTAGCTTTGAAGATAATTAGCATGTGACATTGCTGTCACTTGCATTTAACCTTTTATCGCTGGGCCTTATGATATAACATTGTAAAGAACATATCACAGGTGTAAATTATAGAGCTGATGTACATTAATATCAATAGGAGTTTGTTTCGTCTGAGGCCCCCATGCACAATACGGCCTCCTTAAACCTCCATATATACGGCATTCAATGGAGCATGCCATGATTTTATTTCTGTGTGATTCCATAGGAAATACCTCCATATGCCTCTGATCAGGGTTGCCAACCGTCCATAAATTTACGGACAGTCCGCAAAAAACGGATCCATAGTGTCCGGCAGAAAAACACACTGTCTGGGATTTCTTCTCATTTTCCAGAAACGCTGCACTGTGCATGCGCAAAAATGTACATGCACAGTGCAAACAAGCGATGAGTGGGCTGCGGCCATGTGAATGACAGTCTGAGTGAGGTCGGTGCCGGGAGTGGACCAGTCCAGTCACCTGACATGAGTCACCTGAGCTCACATCGGTGATGTGGTCAGGTGACAGATTAGATGACTGGACTGGTCCACTCCCGGGACGACACCAACCTCACACAGACCGCGGCTGCATAACCGTGTCATTCACTAGGCTCCATCCGCTGCAGCCCTCCTGCTCCTAAATGTGAATGAGTCATCAGGCAGAGCGGAGAGCAGTAGCAGTAGGCTATCGCTCCCGCTCTCTGGGCTTTGTGGCACTATGTACAAAGGGGGGGGCTGTGTGTAGCGCTATCTACAAGGGGGGCTGTGTGGCACTATGTACGAGGTGGGGCTGTGTGGCACTATGTACAAGGGGGTGCTGTGTGGCACTATGTACAGGGGGGCTGTGTTGCACTTTGTACAAGGGGGGCTGTGTGGCACTGTACAAGTGGGGCTGTGTGACACTGTGTACAAGGGGGGCTGTGTGGCACTATGTACAGGGGGGCTGTGTGGCACTTTGTACAAGGGGGGCTGTGTGACACTGTGTACAAGGGGGGCTGCGTGGCACTATGTTCAAGGGCTCTGTGTGGCACTATGTTCAAGGAGGGCTGCGTGGCACTATCTACGAGGGGGTGTATGGTAATATCTTCAAGGGGGGCTGTTTGGCACTATCTAGAAGGGGGGCTGTGTGGCACTATCTACAGGGGGCTGTGTGTTTGACTCTATCTACAGGGAATAGTGTGTGTGGCATTATCTACAGGGGGCATTATTACTGTGTGGGGACACGGTTACTGATAGGGCACTTTTATTGCGTCGAGCACTAAGGGATCATTATTACCATCTGGGGCACTGTGGATTACGAGTTAGTTTAGAGGAAGGGGTATAGGTGTGGAGGGTGCTAGAAAAGCGAGAACCCAACATGTCTGTGTGTCAAATTCTGCAGAGACAGGATGTGGATGGAATAAGTCGTCGCAGTGCTCTGGGCTGGGTGGAGAAGAAAAGGGGATGACTAATCAAAGAAAACATCACCGGTGAGTCACTGGATATAAATGTGCTGTAATCACTTATATCGTCTGCAGAGCTCCTGTGTATAACTGACATCGACCACTATATAGTCACCATTTGGTGTTAATATTGGTCTTTGTATAGTGGTTTTTATTCAGTAACAGTATGGTGGTATTATTCCATCATTATCTGGTTATGGTGTGGCGGTATTATTCAGTAACAGTATGGGGTATTATTCAGTCACTATGTGGTGATAGTGTGACAGTATTATTCAGTAACAGTATGGTGGTATTATTCCATCATTATCTGGTTATTGTGTGGCAGTATTATTCAGTAGCGGTATGGGTTTATTATTTAGTCACTATTTCGTTATGGTGTGGTGGTATTATTCAGTAACAGTATGGGGGTATTATTCAGTCACTATGTTGTTATGATGTAGTGGTATTATTCAGTAACAGTATGGGGGTATTATTCAGTCACTGTGTGGTTATGGTGTGGTGGTATTATTCAGTAACAGTATGGGGGTATTATTCAGTCACTGTGGTTATGGTGTGGTGGTATTATTCAGTAACAGTATGGTGGTATTATTTAGTCACTATGTTGTTATGGTGTGGCGGTATTATTCAGTAACAGTATGGTGGTATTATTTAGTCACTATGTGGTTATGGTGTGGCGGTAATATTCAGTAACAGTATGGGGTATTATTCAGTCATTATGTTGTTATGGTGTGGGGGTATTATTCAGTAACATTATGGGGGTATTATTCAGTCACTGTGTGGTTATAGTGTGGTGGTATTATTCAGTAACAGTATGTGGGTATTATTCAGAACTATGTGGTTTGGGTGTGGTGGTATTATTTGGACCTTATATTGTGTTATTATTGGTAATATTGGTCTTATAATAGTGAGTTATGTTCAGTAACATTATGCAGGCAATATGTAATCTGTTATAGTGGTATGATTTAATAACTATGTGTATATAAATAATTTTTTCGTGTGAGTAGGGGGACATAAGCTCTGGGTCTTGCAACACTCCTGGACGCGCTAGAAATCAGAGATGCAGTTCTCTGCACACCTCCTTCTGAATTGACTACATTATTGATACAATAATTCAGCATTTGGGGCCCTACTTTTAACTTTGCCCAGGGCGTGAGTGGTGAGTGAGTCGGACTCACAAATCACAATCCCACTTGAAGCTTTCCCACGCTAAGTTAGGGGCTATGATTGGTGAGTCACTCCTAGCACAGAGCACAGTGCACAGGCAATGATTTTGTAATTTGTCCGTAAAAATTGTGGTCTGTCCATGAAAATAATTTGTATCTGTATGCCACCATAACTCACAAGTATTTTTTTTTTTAAATTCTCATTATCTGGTCCAGCGTTGTGCATCAATGTTGTTTTCATTTTGCTAGGGCTTTCTGAGGGTGATATTACCTCTCCACTCTCGCAGAAACTGCCTGCATGTCCCCTTTATAATTAAACTCATTGAATACATCGTATGCAGTTAGCTCCTAGGCTCCCTCTAGTGGTTACGGTGTTCAGCCAGAATGTTATTTTTTAACTCCATAGGTGGTCATACACATTAAATAACAATTATTATTATTGGTTTTGCCTGGAGTGTTCCTTTTAAATTATTTAAAAAATTACACCAATAGCCATATGACAAACATGACTCTCTTCTTAACCATATCACTATATACCAGTCCTATACACAAATAGGTGCTCACTATTGTGCAAATTAAATAGTTACTAATAATTAATAAGAGCTCCATACATTCAAAATATGCAGTTTAAAAGGGTTCTCCATATCCAACAATCACTACTTTTTAGAAGGGTCCCTTCACAATAAGCAGATCACAAAGTGTTCCCCTGCTGGAACCCCCAGTGATCAGCTGTGATTTGTGGAGGAAACCTGACTGTAAGTGTTCAATATCCCTGCAGTGCCACCACAGGGAAAACTAAGCATTAGACAGTGTCCATTTATATCAATGTGTTGTCTGTGTAATACAGGACAGGACTGGTCCTCCAGAGCGAGAGACGCTCTTTGTAACCACTCTCCACTCTGACCCAGAGATGAGGATCCTGAACCCCCCTCTATTAAGTCAGAATTCACTAATATGGACTATAACAATGGGTTTTCCAAACTGAACATCCCCTTTAACGCAGGTCACAGACATTTTCCAGAAATGTTTCTTTTTTTTCAAGTATAATATTCCTATAACTATACGGGCAGAGCCTTGCGTTTAATATTCATGGAACACTTTTTACTCCATGGGATGATTATAATTAGACATGTTTACACAATGCATTACATGGGGCAGATATTCATCTCGTTCTCTATTTCCCTTACTTATTACTGATTTTAGGTGGTTAAGGTTAATTACTTGATGGAATACAAGTGTTTTATATCATTTCATTTCATTTGCTCGGTCTAATTAAGCCAAACAGTAAATGTAATGGAAAATGAAAAAAAAAAAAAAATATTATATAATAAAACCTCAGAATTTGTAGCTACAATACTGTTACGGACCGCAACTTCCTCTTACCTGCCTCCCGCAGCTCCTCCTTTTCCTGCCAACGTCTCCCTCCCAGGAGACGACGGCACACACGTCCGCTCTCACCCACGGTGGTCAATAATGGGAACTCGTGCGCTGATTCCCGGCCTTAAAGGGCCAGCTCCCAGTTCTACCCTGCTCCCAGTGTTCCCGTGCCCTGCTACCTGTATCCTGTGCTGTGTTGTTGTGCCTGAGCCTGTTTAGTGATTGGAGTTGTGTCCTGCTGCTCCTGCTGTCATTCGCCACGTCTGGCACAACCTGCTGCACCTGCTGTCATCCGCCACATCTGGCGCAACCTGCTGTCATCCGCCATGTCTGGCGCAACCGGCTGCACTAGCTGTCATCCGCCACATCTGGTGCAACCTGCTGCACCTGCTGTCATCCGCCACATCTGGCGTAACCTGCCACATCCACCTCCATCCGTGCTAAAGCCCCTGCCAATTGTCTGGACTATCTCACATACTTTCGTGCTACGTACTTCTTGTATAGACTTGTGCATTGACTGTGACTTCGCCAGCTGCCTCTCCGCTACGGCGGAGCGGCTTAGTGGGCCCACATACCCCTAGATCGTGACAGTACGCTCAGGCCATGGAACCCGCTGGCCAGCCCAAGACCGCAGTTGAAAGGATACAGACGGAGGAGTTGCATGACCTACGGACACGTCAGGATCAACTCCTTGAGGCTGTAAATTCCATCATGGCCCGTCTGGATCAACTCACTGTTCCACATCCGGTTCCTCCTCCAGAGGCTGCTGCCTCTCCACTGCCCATTGCTCCTCCTATTTGTTCCGGATCCACAGTTTCGTTGCCTCTTCCTCCTCGCTATGACGGTGACCCCAGAGCCTGTAGAGGGTTCATCAACCAATGCACGGTTCATTTTAGGTTATGAGCTCATCTCTTTCCCTCTGAGGAGGCCAAAGTAGCGTTTATTATCTCCCTCCTCGATGGCAAGGCCCTCGCATGGGATAATCCCATCTTGGAACAACAGGGACCTGAATCCTCGGATGTAGCCTTGTTCCTGCAGTCTTTCCGTGCCGTGTTCGAGGAGCCGGGCCGAACATCTTCTGCTGCGGCCACTTTGCTGACTCTCAAGCAAGGAGGCTCCACAGAGCTGGCATGGAATAATGAGGCGTTGGTGGCAACCTTTTGGCAGGGACTGTCCTCACACATCAAGGATGAGCTTGCAGCCTCCCTTCTACCTTGGATGCCATCATCCTGTTGGCCACCCGGGTTGACATGAGGATCCGGGAGTGCACTCAGGAGGTTGGCCAGCTGCCTCTCCGCTACCTCGGAGCGGCCTAGTGGGCCCACATACCACTAGATCGTGACAAATACTAGTATGCTAAGATAAAAGCCATAGCAAAGTATATAGTGAAGAGATATATAGCCAGATATTGCACGCGCTGCTTTATCAAGGATTTATGCTGCCATCTGTTCAGGGGTGTAGCTAAAAAATAATGGGCATCATAGCAAACTTTTGAAAGCCCCTCCCCCTACCAAATCAATTTGAGTTATGATCAGTGGTGCAACTATATGGGTGACAGCGTTCGCAGTAGTGACCAGACCTTAAAGTCATGTCTGGCCTTCCCCTAACTTTCACATGGAGCTGTAAAAGGCTCAGGAGGGGAACATTCAATGATTTGGTATGGGGACCAGCAATTTCTAGTTACGCCCCTGGTCAGGGTAATATTATATTGCCGTCCGCTGGATAAATATTACCGCCATACTGAAGCTTACTGTCAGTTTTCGATGTGAAATCCACACTGAAATTCATCAACAAATCTGCCCAGTGTGAACATACACTAATGCAGAGGCCACCAAACTGTACAATTTCCTGCATCCAACTGTGTGCGTGAGATCTTAATGGGTTAGACTCTGTTCACATCTGTATTGGAGATTTCATTCAGAGCTTCCATCGCAGATTGTCAAATTTTATGTGAAAAATAGCGATGCATGCATACACTACGGTAAAACCTGACACACCCCAGTATAAGTCAATGAGGTCCATCAGATGGGACCAGTGTCCGGTGTATGATGGCTTCATGACAACATTGTTTTTTTCCGTTATGAATGGAATTTACCGCGCAGATGTGAACATATTCCCATCACAGAAAGTTATGGCATATATCGCAGGGACACGACTGCTGGGACCCTAGCCATCCTGAGAATGAAAGCGCCACAGTACATGGAAAAACGTTAACTTCAGGATAGGTGCGGATCAAACCCCTAGTCATCAGAAAGTGATGGCATATCCTTCTAATCTATTGAGTTTCGCCTTAAAGAATTCCGATAGCATTTCGTATCCAGATGTATACGCCCATTAAATTAAATTTATACTCCCCTTTAAAATATTTGGCAACCATAAAAATCCCATGAGCTAAAACACTAAGTCATGCGAACATTTATCCTAATAAATCTCGTCAGTTCACTGCAGTCAGCTCTGTTCAGCCTGTAAATATATACATATAATCCCATATAATCACCCATTTCATGTTTGCGTTTCTTGAAATGTTTTTCTATTTAATCTTTTTTTGCAGATTTTGTATGAACCGCTTATCTAGGATCTAGCAGTTTGATGTTTGTTGTGCGTATCATTCTTCTGACATGTTCTTTTCGGGAACTTGTTACTGTATAGGTCATAAGACTCAAGAGTCATATTTTATTTTAGTGTAAATTGTAAAAAAACGAAATGGATTTTTTTTTTAAATTCTTTGAAGTTCTTGCAGACACAAGACAAGTATGCAGGCAGTAGCCGCATCACGATGATTATACTAGTCATGCTGATCCCACAGGCACCGTTACGGTGCCGTACGGGCTGTAATACATAGTCCTGCTTTAATGGCGGAGATCAGAGAAACCTGTGATCACTACCGTTTCACCCTTTGTATGTGACAATCAATGCTGATCGCAGCGGGGACAGAGAGGACCCTACTTTCATCATGTCATAGAAAATCCCTCTGAAGAGATAAGAGCTAATACTGTATTTTGTCTGGGCAATAATCAAGTCAAAACTGTAGGGAAACTGATTTGTTTCTACATTTTTCCCAAAAATAATAATGAATATAGATTGAATGTTAATGTCTCGTACAGCTATGACAACCAAAAAATAAAAAAAAGTTACTACCATTTTGAGCGATTCGTGCTGGACAAACCCACAAATTTTCGGATTCATGGAAATCCAAAAACGTTTTGAAAACTCGTAACTTATTAGACTGGTGTATAATCTAAATGTACAACGTTGAGCATTAAACGCTATGTAAACCTTTGAACGCCATTTTTCTTTTTTAAGTCAGTCAATGTGATTGGTACAACTTTATAAATAGTTTTTATTAAAAATTATTTTTACTTTTTGAGATACAGCTGCTCTGCACTCTCTTTACAGACTATTTATATCTTTCGCTATGACCTGAATCTGTCAGTCCCGTGGACCTTACGGGTTCAGTGACAGCTGGTCCTGAATGTCTCTGACACGCAGGATCCACCGGTAATCTATCACATCTAAGTTATGAACTTAGATGTGATAGATAAAAGGTGGATCCTGCGAGTCAGAGACATGCCGGACCCGCTGTCACTGAACCCGTCAGTCCCGCAGGATTGACGGTTACAGGATTTAGCAAACGATTCAAATGGTCTGTATAGAGAGTGCAGAGCAGCTGTATCTCAAAAAGTAAAAATACATTTTAATAAAAACTATTTATAAGGTTGAATCAATCACAGCGACTTTTTTATTAAAAAAAAAAAATGTATTCAAAGGTTTACATAGCCTAAGGATCCCAGCTGCTAGCACTGTATAAGTGGGAAGGTGTTAAGCATAACGATAAGTAAGAATTTTACATCCAGAAATATTTTCTATTCATGTAATACTGAATATAAGTAGAGGTAATAGCAGACATCATGCATGTCCCTCCGAGACCTATCAAGACAGGGGCACATTAGTACAAGGCTTGCCTTTCAGTATATTACTGTCTCTTTTAAAGCATAGAGTTTGGCTTTTACTATGGGAATAATACAAGATAGAATTGGTCTGGATTTCAACCTTGTGCCGCTTGCGCTTAGTTGGGAATTTGCAAAACCGCAAAGTGCTGGAGATTGTTATTCAAGTCTGTGCATCTAAAACATCTGAGGAGGGAAAATACAGTATTGTGTTCATATCTTTTATGTATGAGTTATTGAAGAACTCAATATTTTTCCCACAGCTTTGGTTTAAATGAGCTGTCCAGTTCCGAAAAATGTATGACCTATCCTCAGGTTAGGCCATCAATATCTGATCGGTCGGGGTCTGACTCCCGGCACCCCCGCTGATCAGCTATTTTGAAGGGGCCACGTCGCTTGTATGAATGCTGCTTCCCCTTAATTTCCTTTACTGCTCACAAGGTGAATCACCACACACTTGTAGCGGCGCTTCACAGTATTACAGTCTTCCTGAGTACCCTTCAAAAGAGCTGATCGGCTGGGGTGCCGGGAGTCGGACTCCGACTGATGAGATATTAACAGCCTATCCTCAGGATAGGCTATCAATTTTTTGGAACTGGACATTAAGTCTTGACACTCAGCTGGCCCCAGGACTTAAAGGTGTTGTATCACTATAAAAACCCACTCTAAAAATTAATCTATCTGATCGCTGTGGGTTCCGCGCCAGGGCAATCAGCTCAGAAGTTGTGGCCAGCCATACATTTTACCTGCAGGGGAAATGTAGTATTAGATGGCAGCCATTCAAATAAATGGCCATCCATGTAATATATGGGAGAGTTGGGACTGCCAGCACTGTAGGTGTTTAGACTAAACGGCTCTCCACTCTGGCTCGTTGAGGGGGTCCCGAGCGGGGATGCCTCTCTATGATGTCTATATGCCCGTATAGGTTATATGGACACTCCCCTTAAGTGCAGAGAGGTTCTATATCAATGAGTTCTCGGTTTATTGTATGTGAAAATTAGGTTGGAAAACTTAGTGTAGCGATTTGCTCCCAGTAGCAAAGGACATGCCAAGTCAGAACAGTGAAGTAAAATAGCCGAACACAGTACAAGGGGTACAAACTAATAGACAAAGGTAAACAAGCTGAGGATAGGAAATAAAGGAAATCAGCAATCAAACAATAAAGGTACAATAAAGGGTATGGGGCTGAGCTGCAATACCAGAGGAAGCGCATAGACAGAAGTGCCACTGTTTTGGGAAGAAAGCATCTATGTTTTTCTAATCTCATACAAGCCCTTTAAACATCCTATGACCACCAGAATACCCATACCTCCCAACCGTCCCGGATTCAGCGGGACAGTCCCGCTGTCCTGGATGTCCAGTGGTTTGTCCCGGAGTCGACTGTTTCTGCGTCCTCAGGACGCAGATACAGTTGAGCCAGATGCTGAAGCAGGGAACATCAGCGCCCTACTTCAGCATTAGTATAGAGTAGAGTAACAGAGGGAGCTCCACCACTCGTCGAGGACTAGATATTGCCACAGTGCTTATGTAGATAGTGCCAGACACAGTGCCCATGTAGATAGCGCCATAGTTTCCCCTGTAGATAGTGCCCCTATATAGTGCCACAGTGCCCATGTAGATAGTGCCATACTCCCTTGAAGATAGCGCCACCGCCCCTGTAGATAGCGCTACCCCCCTGTAGATAGCGCCATCCGGGCACCCCCAAGGAGTGGATTTCCCAGCCAGAGCATATATGGACAGTGTCGTCGGGGGTTCACTCTAGGAGCGGAAACCCTGGCCAATGCATCAGCAATGCTTTGGCAGGGGATTCCACTCCAGGAGTAGCCCCTAACGTCACTGTATATATATATATATATATATATATATATATGGATAGTAACGCCAGGGGCTTCTCCAGGTGAGGAATCCCCGGCCACAGCATCGGCAATGCTCTGGCCAGGGATTCAGCTCCTGGGCCACTAATGTCACTGTCCGTATATGGACAGTGATATCAGGGGTTCCCTCTAGCGTCAGTGTTGGCAAAGCTCCGGCTGGGGATACCGCTCCACGAATAGCCCCTGACATCACTGTCCATATAGACAGTGACGTCAGGGGTTCCCTCTAGGAACAGAATCCCTGGCCAGAGCATCGGCAATGCTCTGGTATGGGATTTCGCTCCTGGAGGAGCCACTGACGTCACCATCCATATATGGACATTGACGTCAAGGGCTTTCCTGGGCTCAGCCTGGGGAGTTGGGCACTGGAGCGTTACATGTGTGTACTGGCATTAGGGGCAGCTAAGGGGGCATTGTACTGTATGGAGGCAGCTAAGGCAGAATTAAACTGTATGGGGGCAGCAGTGGGGCATTATACTTTATGGGGTCAGCTAAGGGGGCATTATACTGTAGGGAGGCAGCTATGGGGCACTATACTGTATGGGGCAGCTGTGGGGGCATTATACTTTATGGTGGTAGCTAATATGGCATTATACTCTATGGTGGCAGCTAAGTGGGCAGTATACTGTATGGGGCAGCTATGGGGGCATTATACTTTATGGGGGAAGCTACAGGGGCATTATATTGTATGGGGCAGCTGTGGGGGCACTATACTGTATGGGACATTATACTGTATGGGGCAGTTATTATGGCATTATTCTGTATGAGGACAGCTATGGGGCATTATTCTGTATGTGTGCGTGTTTCGAGAGTCTGCAGAAAGTTTGTCAGGTGTGAGACATTGTAGCTGAGATCCGGAGGAGGTCTGTGAAGAGCAATGGGTCCTGCCAGCATACGTCAGCAGTGACCTTGTATATCATGCTGAGCGGTTGCAGACCACTTCCAGCACCTTGATCCTGCTGAAAACAGACCCTCTTACAAATTCCTTAATGCTTTCTGCTGTATATGTCCTTCATAGGCATACCTTCCAACTTTTGAATTCGGAAAAGAGGGACATTTTTAAGCCACGCCCTAACCACGCCCAATATTCCGCATAAACACATCAAATCACGGCCAGATCCTTCTGCAAATAACGCGTGCACATTCTCACTGCAGATCTCTGGACTGTCTGGATATCACAGATATTATGGATCCGGTTATGTCGTCTTTGTGTTACTTTCCTATCTTGGATATAACATTTGCTCATCACGGCAGCAGCTGCTGCAGGACAAATAAAAAGGCTGAGAGCAATGAAAGTCAAGAGGGAGACCCTGTGGTGGATGACTTTTCAATTGACAGGTAGCAGAGTTACGTGATGGGGATTTTTTTTCCAGTTGTGTAACTCTGCTACCGGTCAATGTGAAAATCATCCACCAGAGCCCCCCTGTAGATAGCTCCACAAAAAGCTCCCCTGTACATAGTGCCAGACACAGCCCCCCTGTAGATAGCTCCAGATACAGCCCCCCTGTAGATAGCTCCAGACACAGCCCCCCAGTGGCGGATCCTCATATGGGCGTTTCGGGCGGCCGCCCGGGGCCCAAGGCTACACGGGGGCCCATAGCTGCCCAAACCGCACACAAGTGAAAAAAAACTCTCCAGGGCTGCTGTCGGCCGCATTCTAGCGGTCATCGGTCCCACGTGCTGCTGATGAAGAGGAGGGGGGGATGTGCAGGGGGAGTCGTTTGCGGCCAGGGAACAGGGGCACAGCACATCAGCTGTAGAGAGCAGACTGTCAGAGATTGTGATTGGCAGGTGCTGGAGTCTCCCTGACAGTCTGCTCCTCTGTGTAGCTGTACACTGTCCCTCCTGTTTAAATCTCCAGCAGCTGCCTGATAACGGCAAAACTGAAACTAGAGGGTGAAGGACCTGTGGTGACATCACAGTCACATGATTAAGGTCCTGGAGGCTGCCAGAGACAAGCACCGCAGAGGAAGAGACTGTGGTAAGTGTGTGTGTGTGTGTGTGTGTGTGTTTATGTGTGTCATAATGTAAGTCTATATAGTGTGTGCTGTGTATATAGTGTGTGCTGTGTATATAGTGTGTGCTGTGTATATAGTCTATATAGTGTGTGCTGTGTATATAGTGTGTGCTGTGTATATAGTCTATATAGTGTGTGCTGTGTATATAGTGTGTGCTGTGTTTATAGTGTCTATAATGTAAGTCTATATAGTGTGTGCGTGTAGTGTGTGTGGTTTGAATATATAGTGTGTGCTGTGTATATAGTGTGTGCTGTGTATATAGTGTGTGCTGTGTATATAGTCTATATAATGTGTGCTGTGTATATAGTGTGTGCTGTGTTTATAGTGTCTATAATGTAAGTCTATATAGTGTCTGCGTGTAGTGTGTGTGGTTTGAATATATAGTGTGTGGTGTTAGTGTGAATTGTATATAGGGTGTTTAATCTCACATTTTTTGTGTGTGAAATAATTTCCCACCCATAGAGCCCTCTGCAGTAAGTCAGATGCTCAGAACCCCCCCCCCCCCCACCCCTGCAGTATAATCTCCCCCCTAGAGCCCTCAGTAGTTATTATACTGCAGGGGGGGGTCAGAGCGTTTGATTGACTGTTGAGGGCTCTATAGGGGAATAACTCCTCCCCCCCAGAGCCATAAGGGCGGATTTACACGAACGTGTAATACGTCCGTGCAACGTGCGTGCTTTTTACGCGTGTCGTACGGACCTATGTAAGTCTATGGGGCCGTGCAGACCGTCAGTGATTTTTGCGCAGCGTGTGTCCGCTGCGTAAAACTCACGACATGTCCTATATTTCTGCGTTTTTTGTGCATCACGCACCCATTGAAGTCAATGGGTGCGTGAAAATCACGCATGCCACACGGAGGCACCTCCGTGGGACGTGCGTGATTTGCTCAACAGCAGTAAAACTATGATTGCAAACAGAAAAGCGCCAGGTGCTACAAACATACAGAGTGTCATAATGATGGCGGGTGCGCGAAAGGCACGCAGCCGCGCATCATATGGTGATGACACACGAAGCTGTTAAGTGTCTTTTGTGCGCGCAAAATGACGCATTTTTTACATGCGCAAAACGCACACGCTCGTGTAAATCCGCCCTAAGTGTCAGACGCTTAGACCCTCCCATAGGGCACTCAGCAGTCAGTCAGATGCACTGGGGAGGGGTGTCTGACTGCTTAAAGGGTAACTAATGAAACTTTTTAAAAAAAATTACATGTCATAGTGACATGTCAAACGTTCTAATCGGTGGGGGTCCGGGCACTGAGACCCCACCAATCGCTGAAACAAAGTGGCAGAAGCGATCAGGTGAGTGAGGAGCCACTTTGTTTCTGATCGTCTTTCCTCTGATAGCCGAGCATGCGGTCTATGGGCACAACAGAAAGTCTATGAGTCCGTACACCGCGCCGAGGAAAGACAATCAGAAATGAAGTGGAACAGCGCTCACCCGAGCACTCCTGCTGCTTTGTTTTAGTGATCGGTGGTGGTCTCAATGCTGGGACCCCCATCGATCAAAACTTCTGACATATCACTCTCACTATGACACGCCAAATGTTTTTTAAAAGTTTAGTTACCTCTTGGGGACTGAATTTATTGGTTTGAGTTAATGTATGGGCCTGGGTCTTAATTTGCTTAGGGGTCTGGGGTATAAGACAATTTATGGTGTTTATGTCTGAATTTTTATGTTGCTATAGATGCTGAAAATGGCTACATAATCAAGGGGAAAAGATTTCTCATCAGGAAACTCTGCAGTCATCAGGAGAAGTCGCCATAACGGTCTGTGTCAGATGGAGAAGAAAAGAGAATGACCCATCAGTGAAGACATCTCCTGTGAGTCATTGCATTTATAGATCTGTCCCCTCTCCTGACATGTCTGTTATCGGAAATCCTTGTATTCCACATAAAGTCTTTGTGTACCCAGGACTTATAGACAAATGCGTGTTACCATTCCCCTTGTCAGGAGGATGTGTCCCTACACAGTGTGATACTGTCAGCGATGGTTGGAGACTGTCAATATGTAGGGACACAGCCCTTTGACAAGGGGAATCGTAGCACTCATTTGTCAATGCTCACACAGAAAGGTGGTGTTTAATATAGACATGACGTGGCAGGGCGGTGGTGGACAAGGGGGCCCAAGCTTGAGGAACAGCCCAGGGCCCATGGTTTACTTAATCCGCCACTGCAGTCCCCCTGTAGATAGCGCCAGACACAGTCCACCTGTACATAGCTCCAGATACAGCCCCCCTGTAGATAGCTCCAGACACAGCCCCCCTGTAGATTGCTCCACACACAGTCCACCTGTACATAGCTCCAGATACAGCCCCCCTGTACATAGCTCCAGATACAGCCCCACTAAAGATAGCTCCAGACACAGCCCCCTGTAGATTGCTCCACACACAGCCCCTCTGTACATAGCGCCACACACAGCCCCCCTGTAGATAGCTCCAGATACAGCCCCCCTGTAGATAGCACCAGACACAGCCCCCCTGTAGATAGCTCCACACACAGCTCCCCTGTACATATGTAGTGTCCTGACAATACCATAGAGGAGTATTGTTTACATTGTAATGCATTGAACATAATGTTATATGTTGTGTTATGCTGCCACCTAGTGATGCAAATCTATTTTTCCAGCCTGTAAAGGGTGTGGCTGGAGAGGAGGGTCTGAGGCAGTTCCCATGAGGCTTTGCAGCAGAAGGTTGGAGAGGAGTCGGTTCCAGGAGAGGAACGAGGGAAGACAGCCTGTGAGGAGAGCTGAGATAATACTGGGCCTCACAGCATATTTAGTTCAGAAAGCTTCTGGCCTGAACTAGAAATTAATACAGGGAAACAAACCTGCTTAAAGAGAAGGAAAGCAAGAGAGAAGAAAGTTCATTTTGCTGCTTGCAGATAGGAAACTGTCTCAGCCTGACTCATCCCGCCTGCCCTAGCTGGATAATAACTTCTATGTGGAGCCAAGCTGCAGCCTGCAATCTTCCAGTAAAGAAACTGTGAGTTATTATTATACCAAGTTACATCACCGTCTCCTGCGTGTTAATCTGCACTGCACCCACTAACAACAAGGGCACCCCATATCCCATCCACCAGGAGACAGCACCACAGGGTGTGCCCCAGGGGGAATCAACAACTACCACCCATACATATGCAGATCCCCCTCCTTCACTGTGCCAGCTCCGCAGGAGTGTGAGAGGACTACAGCCACCGTGAGTACTACAACTCCCAACATTGGTCTCCGCACTTTCCCTCATCCCCATCGGGCTGTTGCACATAAATTGGCGTCACGAACAGGATAAATATACCTCTGTGCCTGCTAAAGAGACTTTATTGTGGCAAGAAATTATCACCAGCACATGTGGGGTTAAGCAGCCATCTTGGAAAGACTGTGTGTTACTTATGGAACTTGTGATGGAAATTGCTGTACTGACAGTGAATGTGATTAGAGACTTTAACATTGAATTGATCATTGTTTAGCAGAAGAAAAGTGACATTAGACACTGTTTGCATTGAATTGTTTGCTGCATCACAACTGCTCTTAGCTCCACCCCCGCTCACTTGAAGGCGGGAAAGCAGAGAATCTGCCCAGCAACAGCAAGGAACCTCATGTTACAGACCACTACAGTGGAACCAAAGTTCCTACCTACTGTTGCAATGGGGAAGGAGAAACAAGCCGGAACCACTGGAAGTAGATGGGCGCCGCCATCTTGAAAAGTACAGAATCTGAGTCACAGCGGCCGCTTATATTCCAAAAAGACAGAGAAAGAGGTTCCAGTTCCAAAACAGTGAGTACCGCTGAAAGTTTTTACAATTCAGCCCAAGTAAAGATGAACTTATCGCATCAGTGAGCACAAATAAGAGACTTACTACACATTCTGCTACTGAGCATCTCGTTGCTAGGGGCAACGATAGGAATTTATATTAGAAATGTCTGACGACAGCGATAACGGCTCCCCCAGCCGAGGTGGATCACCCACCACCAGGCATATGATGCCGCTGACCATGCCGTATTATTTTGGAGCACCCTGGCTCCCCCGCTACAAAGGTGAATCACATACC
The DNA here is from genome assembly GCF_050947455.1 of Rhinoderma darwinii. Lineage (NCBI taxonomy): Eukaryota > Metazoa > Chordata > Amphibia > Anura > Rhinodermatidae > Rhinoderma > Rhinoderma darwinii. Next base: position 617,037,130 of record NC_134687.1, read on the forward strand.
CTGAGAGAATTTAAAGGGAAAATGCTTGCTATGTTCCGGTTATATCCAGTGTCAACAGAACAGAAGGTGGAAATTCTCATTGGCCAGCTAGGGGGCGCTGCATTGAGAGAGGTAAAGTCATGGCCTCATGCAGAACGAAAGACAGTAGAACAGATTCTTGAACGACTACTGGTCACCTTTGAAACCAGGACGGTATCAGAATTGAAAATGCGCTTCTTTAGCAAGAAACAACAGCCCGGTGAGTCCCTTAGAGACTATGCTTTATCCCTACAGGAGGCACTGAGGGCCGTTATAGAAGTGGACCCACGTGAAGCACAGAATGCAGATAACACACTGCGGGAGCAGTTTATTGAAGGAGCTGAAACAAAGTCTCTGAAAAGTCAACTAAAGATGCTGTCTGCTCAACATCCTGAAAGTACGTTCCTGTATTTTAAAGAATTGTCCATCAGAATCCTGGGGGTAGAACTCAACCAAGAATCAACCAAATTTGCTGTGTGTCCTGCTGACAGTTATGGAGATGCTAAGCTCATGTGTCCTGTGTCTCCAGGAAATACTCTCCTTGCTGCCCAGGGTGCACAAGTACAGATTCCAGATGCAGTGGCTGATTTAAAGGACCAAGTCGCAATCCTGACTAAGAGCTTGGAGAAGGTGTGTCATAAGCTTGAACAGTTAGAGATGCGTCCTCAGCCAGAGTGTGAGTCCCCACAGCATAGGAGTCGTCCTACTGACAGTGCGAGCAAAGGATACTACAGGAGATCTGGAAGATTGCCTACAGACAGGTTTGATACTCATGGAAGGCCCATCTGCAGACACTGCCACAAAAGTGGTCATGTGGAGAGAGAGTGCTGGCGGTCGAAAGAACATCCCTCGGGTGGAAGAACACTAGGTCCAGAAGATCCAAATTGGCTGACCAGGTATGTCGGGCCCCATCCATTAGTCACCGTCCACATTAATGGGGTACCCCTTACAGCTCTGCTGGACACTGGTTCGCAAGTCACCACCATACAGAAAGCCATGTTTGAGAAATACTGGAGCAGCGACCTATTGATGCAGCCACCAGAAGTTTGGCTGAATGTTATTGCAAGCAATGGTCAGACAGTACCCCTGCAAGGTTACTGGGAACCCACCGTTCAAGTGGGAGAGACTAACCTAACACAGCAAGGTGTGATCGTAGTAAAGGTCGATGATGAAGACATGCCTCCAGTGGTGCTCGGAATGAACATCCTAAGGAATTGTTATGGGGAAATGCTAGATGCCCTACACCGATCCCTGCCAACAGCTTCACACTCTGCGCAGAAAGTAATCCAACAGACTATTCGTGTGCTGTGCGCTCAGCAGAAGTTTGCCAACGTCAGAGGAGAGATCTGCCGTGCCCGCATTAGAGATGTCCGTCCAGTGATCCTGAAACCCGGTACCGAAACCCTGCTGTGGTGCCATGCTCGCCCAGGGATACGAGGCCAAGACTACCAAGCCTTAGTAGAACCCCTCCATCTTGAAGAACATCCTATGGTACTTGCTGCAAGAAGTCTAGTGACCGTTTCCCACGGAAAGGTACCCATCCGCCTCTTGAATCTGAGTGACATCCCTGTGGAATTAAAGAAATACTACTCTGTTGCCCAGTTATTACAGGTCACATTCCAAGACATTGTGGAAGTTTCAACAGTTGCTGCCCAACAGTCCACTCAAATACAGAGTACACAAGAAGAGAATTCCTCTACACCATGGTGGTCAGAAATTTGTGTTGGGGATATTGCCACGCCTGCTGAACAAATTGAAGGAGTATTGGAAGTCTCAAGAGAATACCATCAGGCCTTCAGTAAACATCCCCTGGACTTCGGGAAGACCAGCATAATGAAGCACAATATCCCAACTGGCTCTCATCCTCCAATTAAAGAGAGATACCGGCCCATACCACCCACTATGTACCAACCTGTCAAGAAGATGATAAAAGAAATGAAGGATGCCAAGGTGATTCGGGACAGTCACAGCCCTTGGGCTGCACCTATTGTCTTAGTCAAAAAGAAAGATGGCAAGATGCGATTCTGCGTAGACTACCGGAAAATTAACAATATAACCCACAAAGATGCCTATCCTCTACCACGCATAGAAGAGTCCTTGACTGCTTTGGGAAAAGCTGCTTATTTCTCCACCCTGGATTTGACAAGTGGGTACTGGCAGGTACCTATGGCCCCAGAAGACATTGAGAAGACAGCATTTACCACTCCCATGGGCCTATTTGAATTCAATTGCATGCCCTTTGGACTCTGTAACGCACCTGGAACTTTTCAGAGGTTGATGGAGCGCTGTCTGGGCCACAAGAACTTTGAGACTGTTCTGCTGTATTTGGATGATGTGATCATCTACTCTAAGTCCTATGAAGACCACCTACAACATCTGGCTGAGGTCTTCCAGGTTCTCATTAAGCATGGTCTCAAGGTGAAACCCTCCAAGTGCCATCTGCTGAAGCCACAAGTCAACTACTTGGGACACGTTGTTAGCTCTGAGGGTGTGATGCCTGACCCAGAAAAGATTGCTGTTGTGAAGGATTGGCCTACTCCCACCACAGTAAAAGAGGTGAGAAGTTTCCTGGGATTCGCAGGTTATTACAGGCGCTTTATACCCTATTTCGCCCAGATTGCAGAGCCTCTACAAGAGCTTCTTAGAGGACACTCAAAGGAACATCTGAAAAGACCAATTCCTATTGAATGGACTGAGGATCAAGAGATTGCCTTCCAGCTGCTGAAACAGAAGCTGATTGAGCCACCCATCCTTGGTTATCCAGACTACAGTCAACCTTTCTGCCTCTACACGGATGCCAGCAAGAAAGGTCTTGGAGCCATCCTGACCCAAATGCAAGAGGGAAGAGAACGGGTAATAGCCTTTGGCAGCCGAGGGCTTAAAGGGACTGAACGAAATGACCAAAATTACAGCTCGTTCAAATTGGAGTTCCTCGCGTTAGTGTGGGCTGTAACCGAGAAGTACAAAGACTACCTCGCGGCAACACCATTCGTAGTCTACACAGACAACAACCCCCTTGCACATCTGAACACAGCCAGGCTGGGAGCCCTAGAGCAAAGGTGGGCATCTCGTCTTGCAAACTACGACTTCGTGGTCAGGTACAGAACCGGCAAATCCAATGAGAATGCGGACGCATTATCCCGCCTGCCAACCGATGAAGTACCTGCTCAGAATGAAGAAGACTGGGAAGAAGTAGAAATGCCATCCTTCTACACCCGCTTCACCCAGCAGAACACAATCACCATCATGGAGAAAGGACTTTGCTCCCAGCAACAGAGTTCAGAATCACTCCAAGAGAAGGAGCAATGGATTAAACTTCAAGCAGAGAGTCGTGTGATGGGAGAGCTGCAAGATTTTCTCGTTAGTAGAAGAGTACCTGAGAGACTTCGTCGTGGCAATGTAGACCCTGAATTAATCCGTCTCTGGAGACAGAGGAGACGACTCTTCATAAAAAAAGGTCTGATGCTACGCAGCACTCTGGATCCCATCACTGGTGACCGTCTACATCAAGTAGTAGTACCCCGTCGAGATGCAAGAACAGTACTAGAAGCCTACCATGACAGATCGGGACACTTCGGTGTACAAAAAACAGAAGCCACAATCCGCAGACGCTTCTATTGGATAGGAATGCGTGAAGATATTGAGAATTGGTGCAGAGAGTGTCAAGCTTGTGCTCTAAGCAGAGGTGAAAAACACGATCAGAAGGCTCCATTACATCCCATCGTAAGTCACCGACCTTTGGAGATCGTGGCCATAGATCATGTCAAATTTGAGCCTAGCAGATCTGGATACACATATGCAATGACCATCATCGATCACTACACCAAGTTTGTGGTTGCAGTACCTGTCCGAGACTTGACAGCCAAAACCACTGCCGCTGTTTTCTGGAAAAACTTCATGCTACCCTATGGATGTCCTGAGAAGATCCTGACTGACAGAGGGTCAGCATTTGAATCTCAGCTATTCCAAGAACTGTGTTCTCTCTACAGTTGTCAGAAGCTCCGTACAACAGCTTACCACCCACAAGGCAACGGCCTCTGTGAAAAGATGAACAAGACGCTTATAGAGATGCTGAGGACTGTGCTATCTCACAGGAGGACTAATTGGCCAACCCTGCTACCAGAGTTAGTTTACATGTACAACAACACTGTACACTGTTCCACTGGGTACACTCCCTACTACCTCATCTTTGGTCGTCAGGGCAAATTACCAGCTGACTTAGACCTGGATGTGTCAGTGCCTGATGCCATCAACCCGTTGCCACGAACCGATTGGGTGAGTGACCACCAGAGACGTCTGGCTGATGCCAACAAAATTGTTGAAAGTCGAATGGAGGAAGCCCGCAAGAAGCAACAAATGGACTTTGACTTGCATGCTAGAGCCGAGCCTTTTAAGATTGGTGATCATGTTTGGCTCAAGAATAATCACAGAACGAGCAAACTGGACACCAAGTGGGAAACAGAACCGTACACCATCAAAGCCATCCCATATCCTGACACAGCCGTGTACGAAATAGTGAAAGAAGGCCGAGCACCTCAAGTAGTCCATCGTAACAGACTTAAATTGTGTCAAAAAGAGTTTGTTCCTGCAGAGGCTGAAATCGTTGAGAAACCTCATGTTGTTGAGAAACTTTTACCGTCACCAGAGACACAGATGCCTGATTTTTCTCCTTTGGATTGGTTCTTTGGGCCTTTAATTTCCTTCATTGTCCCTGACAAAAGTGTTCCGGATCAAGTTGAGACTCCGATAACATCACAGCCAGGGTCTTCAGCCAGCCCAGAGCAACAGATGAACCCAGAACCAGCTTTCTTCAAGGAAGAACCTATTAGAAGACCAGAGAGGAGCACCAGGGGTAAATTACCCGCCAGGTATCTCGACTAACTGTTTCATCATAGAATTGAACATTTTCTCTACTTTTTACTTGAACATTGAATGACTTTGCTATATTTACCCAAGTTATTCCGTGCCGAACTTTTGGACACTGTCCCGGTTGGGTTAAGTACTCTTGTACCCCACAAGTTTATATGAGGAATCCACATCCCTGTTCCCCAACAGTTGATACAGGAACTTTACATTGAACAAGAGTCGTCGCCCATATTCCTTATTCTAGTGCCTTAAAGGACTGATGAGACTCTACGTGAAAGTAGATTGCACTGTTTTAATATATGCTTGATATGTGCCTGACTTTTCCATTCCATTCCTAGGGTTGCAGTTCCTCCATCGTTGCAGACGCCGAGGACGGCTTTTGTTAAAGCAGGGGTGTATGTAGTGTCCTGACAATACCATAGAGGAGTATTGTTTACATTGTAATGCATTGAACATAATGTTATATGTTGTGTTATGCTGCCACCTAGTGATGCAAATCTATTTTTCCAGCCTGTAAAGGGTGTGGCTGGAGAGGAGGGTCTGAGGCAGTTCCCATGAGGCTTTGCAGCAGAAGGTTGGAGAGGAGTCGGTTCCAGGAGAGGAACGAGGGAAGACAGCCTGTGAGGAGAGCTGAGATAATACTGGGCCTCACAGCATATTTAGTTCAGAAAGCTTCTGGCCTGAACTAGAAATTAATACAGGGAAACAAACCTGCTTAAAGAGAAGGAAAGCAAGAGAGAAGAAAGTTCATTTTGCTGCTTGCAGATAGGAAACTGTCTCAGCCTGACTCATCCCGCCTGCCCTAGCTGGATAATAACTTCTATGTGGAGCCAAGCTGCAGCCTGCAATCTTCCAGTAAAGAAACTGTGAGTTATTATTATACCAAGTTACATCACCGTCTCCTGCGTGTTAATCTGCACTGCACCCACTAACAACAAGGGCACCCCATATCCCATCCACCAGGAGACAGCACCACAGGGTGTGCCCCAGGGGGAATCAACAACTACCACCCATACATATGCAGATCCCCCTCCTTCACTGTGCCAGCTCCGCAGGAGTGTGAGAGGACTACAGCCACCGTGAGTACTACAACTCCCAACATTGGTCTCCGCACTTTCCCTCATCCCCATCGGGCTGTTGCACATAGCGCCACACACAGCCCCCCTGTAGATAGCTACAGATACAGCCCCCCTGTAGATAGCTACAGATACAGCCCCCCTGTAGATAGCTACAGACACAGCCCCCCTGTAGATTGCTCCACACACAGCCCACCTGTACATAGCTCCAGATACAGCCCCCCTGTACATAGCTCCAGATACAGCCCCACTAAAGATAGCTCCAGACACAGCCCCCTGTAGATTGCTCCACACACTGCGCCCCTGTACATAGCGCCACACACAGCCCCCCTGTAGATAGCTCCAGATACAGCCCCCCTGTAGATAGCACCAGACACAGCCCCCCTGTAGATAGCTCCAGACACAGCCCCCTGTACATAGCTCCAGATACAGCACCCCTGTAGATAGTTCCAGATACATCCTCCTGTAGATAGCTCCATGCACAGCCCCCCTGTACATAGCGCCCGACACAGCCCTCCTGTAGATAGCTCCAGACACAGCTCCCCTATACATAGCTCCAGATACAGCCCCCCCTGTAGATAGCTCCACACATAGCCCCCCTGTAGATAGCGCCAGACACAGCCCCCCTGTAGATAGCGCCAGACACAGCACCCCTGTAGATAGTGCCAGAAACAGCCCCCTGTAGATAGCTCCACACACAGCCCCCTGTAGATAGCTCCACACACAGCCCCCATGTACATAGCTCCACACACAGCCCCCTTGTACATAGCTCCACACACAGCCCCCCTGTAGATAGCTCCACACACAGCCCCCCTGTAGATAGCGCCGCACACAACCCCCTGTAGATAGCTCCACACAAAGCTCCCTTGTAGATAGCTCCACACACAGCCTCCCTATAGGTAGCGCAACACAACCCCCTTATACTTTGTGACACAATGCTGCCAGAGCACAGAGCAGTATAGCCTACTGCTGCCACTCTCCGCTCGCTTTGACGTCATTCACCGTCAGAAGAAGGCAGGAGTCTTGCAGCGGTGTTCTCACTGGAGTCGATGCCGGCCCGGGAGTGGACCAGTCCAGTCACCTGACCTGTCACCTGACCGGTGAGGTCAGATGACAGGTCAGGTGACTGGACTGGTCCACTCCCGGGCCGGCATCTATCCCAGTTATAACACCACTGTAAGACTCCTACCTTCTACTGATCGCTGCTGCAGTCGTCTGGCATGCAGGGCACCTGTCAGCAGCGATCAGCTGTTTTGATACAGCTGCAGCACCCAGCGGGACATTTTGCAGACCGCCCGGAACGGCGGGACAGCGGTGAGAAACCGGGACTGTCCCGCCTGATCCGGGACGGTTGGGAGGTATGCATAGGTGCTAAGTACTTTATGATCTGTGATGGATATACCCATCCAGGTGATCACACGGGCACAGCAATGGTGCCTGTGCCATCACATGTGGAAGCACTTCCACAGTAACAGTCATTCATCATGGCAACTTAGGGCCTATGCCAGCCCCCCAAAGAATTTGTTTCAGAATGCAAAAGATAAGACTTTATACAACTAAAAAAATAAAATGTTTAAAAAAAGCAAAAAGTTACGCCGGCCTGAGTGTGGGGTCGCAAAAAAAAAAAAGTTCTTCATATCCTTAAGTAAAAAATAGCTGTGGGATAACTCATTTGTACAGTATGCAGTTACTGCAGTGGAGTTCGGCTTTAAGGAATACATATATACACATCTATTAACAGCTAATTCCAGAAATGGCCCACAGCAAGAGCGAAGCATGTCTGTACCGCTAGAAGCACATCTCCGGACCAGGTGGTCATTCCCAAGAGGCTGGTATCCCAAAGTACAATTCCTGTACTGGCTTGTAGGTCAGTCTTACGAGTACTGAGATCTATCGGATGACCCCCTCTGGTACATCATCAATGTGAGTTTGCAAGGCTTGAAATAAATAGAACAGATTGCCAATAAATTAAAATCTAGTGACAGGAACATGCAATGAAGGCAACTGGTTGATAGACATCGTCCGAGTGGATCATACCATTATGAAACATCAAACTATAGCCACTAAGAAGCCTTCATATGCTTTACTAATGAGTGTATAGAGGAACGTGCTACGTGTATGATTTGCATCCTCATCCTGCTCTATCTTGTGAATAAAAGAAATAAAAGCGGGTGTATACAAATGTAGCCATCTTTATCTTGACTTTTAACGCATTAAATACACAGTGGCAAGATCCTTTATCTTGAATTTTTCAATTACTTTTTAATGACTTTTGTTGTGTGATATCACGCTGCAGCACGTTATCAGTCAAGATAAAGATGGCTACATCTGTGCTTCCTTAAATTAAATTAACAAGAGGTGTGTGGGTCAGCTCACACGTTGCGTAAATACTGCAGATTTTCCGCAATGGAATTAGTTGCGGAAAGTCTGCACCAAATACAGTAGCAGCAAAGTGGATGAGATAGAACAAATCTCAACCTCAAAGAACTATCAGGTTGGGCCATTTGCCACCTCACCACGGGAATCAGAGGTGGGGATGTGGATTCCATATTACTGAAAGAGGAGAGCAAGTGGATCTTTAAAATTAACTCTGTGAGCCCAAATGGATTAAACGAATCCTTTAATTTTGGCTGCTTCCTCTAAGGATGTGATAAATTCACAATCATTTTTCCTACCATGTTTCCAATTTGTGTACATAAATAATGCCACATGATGTGCTAAAACATGTTACAAGTCTAGTTAACAACACAATATCATAAGATGTCCACTAAAAAACTTGAGAAAAAGGTAAAACAATATGGAGAACAATCACGGTCGTGCACAACAATGTGCCACGATTTTAAGGAATATTCACAATATGGCTACCTATACGTAAATGATTCAAAATATTGTAGAGGTCCAAACCTCAAGAATATTAAGGATATAAAAATCACGGGATTGACACGTATGTGGCAATGATATCTATATAGATACGTAAATACTCTATATTAAACTATATGGAATAATAGCTTACAGCAATGATGTTTAATTCTATTTTAAATTTCTTAACAGTGTATGAACCACGTAATATGTGAATATATATATTTCTGTGTAGAATTATCACAACTGGTAATCTGAATACTGTATTTAACATAAAGGGTTAATTATATGGAATATATTAAATATATAAAAAATAAAAAATAAATAAATAATAATAAATATAAAAATCATTAAAACAACACAAAAATAATTAATGAGAAATATAAAAACAACAAAATTTCACAAAACACAAAAAAATATTAAAATATAGTATATAACAAAATAACTAAAAATAAGAAATATTATAATTTATTTGACAATTCCATATAACTTCCTGACCAAATCATCAATATAAAGGAGAAGAATAGATATCCACTTAATGAAAAAAGTGTCTAATTCGCCTTGTGTGCTCAAATAAACCAATAAATGGTTAAGAATCCAACCAATCCATCTAAAATTGCTGAAGATACTTTTGTATGTAGTGGTGATAGGTTGCCACTTGTAACAAAGACATACATCATAGCTTTGTTAACAAAGGAAACAGTGTAACAAGTCACCCCTATGCTGATTGGCCATAATTAATGTCAGTCAAATTCTGGCCTATAACAAGCACCAGAAACAAAATGCTCCCGCCCCCGGAAGAAGCTGACTCAGTTCAGTGAAACGTACGTCGGGACATACCGACCCTGACAGTAGGGAAAGATTACAGACTACACAGGGCAAGATTGGAGCCATGAATAATAATTAACTAATCCTGCCGAATTCAAGTCCGCTCCAGACAGCTGGAGGGAACGGACGTAGCGGCGACACTTGAGACCAGTGTGTTGCTGAGTGCCCAAGACGTCGCGGTACTCACAGCCAATACTCTGAAACAGCCAGCAATCCTTACAACTGCACGAACCAGTAGTTTTCACTGCTAACAGGCAGGCTGTCTGTTTGCCTAAACACAGCATACGCTGCTGTCTCTGTATTGCCGCCGAATTGTGTATCGCAGCGGCAACGCTGAGAACACTAAATAAAACACAACAGGCAGTTTGTCTCTCTGCATTGCCGCATAATTAAGAACCGCAGCGGCAACGCTGAGAATGCAAAACGCACTCGGTGACCAGCTAGCTGCTCACTGAGATAGATTGCTTTCTGTCCGCGTTGCTGGCCGAGCTGTTGCTTGAGCCAGGAATGGAACAGCAACGCTGGTAACAGAACAAATACAACACAATCTGAAGACTAATTAACTGTTCATTGACACAAAAATTGTAATCCTTTTGCGCTGCTACTCACCAAAAGTTTTGAGCGGCAACGCTTAAAAGGTAGTCAATGATCAGGCAGTTGCTCATAGAGTTTGAACACAACCTCCTGTAGTGTGCATATGCAAGGTATCTTACAGATACAAAAATAACCCTTGCAGCACCACCTCGTTTATTTCCACCTGAGTAGTAGGGCCAACAAGCTCCCTACCCAGTGGAATTTGTTTAAAGCTGTAATCACACTGTGCAATAATTTAATCAAAATACCACACAATGTGGCAATAAAGGGGACATTGCACAGTATAATCCTTCTCCTACTACACTAGTCGGTATCAAATAAAAAATTGAAGGCGACATTGTCCACCATGCTCTACCTTTCCTCCTCTCTCCCTGTACCTACATTTTTAGAACAAATCTCATCCTCACGCTGCATAAATACTGAGCAGAAAAAAATGCTCCGAAATTGACCTGCGGTGCGGAATCTTATTCTGAAGCATGTCAATTGTATTTGCGTAAACGCTGCTTATTTGTTGCAGATATTCCCCATTGAATTCAATGGGGAAGTAAAACCCGCAACAAATAGCAGTTGTTGCGTTTTGTTTGTGGCGGATTCGCAGTGATTCTGCCACAAAAAAACGCAACTCAGAAAAAAAACTGGCCAATAATAGGCTGCAGTGGTCTCCTGGGATGAAAGAGCGACAGTACTTCCGGTTTGCATGTCGGCCGCATTTCCCAGACCAAACACAGTTCAGGGAGCCGGGCTCCTAGCATCATAGTTATGTATGACACTAGGTGTCCCTGCCTTCCCTGCGGGAATACTGTCCCGTACTGAAAACATGTTTCAGTACGGGACAGTATTCCCGCGGGGAGGCAGGGACACCTAGCGTCATACATAACTGTGATGCTAGGGGCCTGGCTCCTTGAGCTGTGTTCTGTCCGGCAAATGTGGCAGATATGCGGACTGTGTATCACGGACCAAACACGCTCGTGTTAACCACTTCACACGGCAGTGTTTTGGCCAGTATTTTGAAGCCGAAACCAGGAGTAGGTCCAAAACATATAAGAAGCATAAATCTATCCTTTATACTTTTTATGTTTATGTTACACTACTGCATTTGGCTTACAAATACTGATAAAAAATCCTGACCAAAAATACTGCCATGTGAATGAGTACTTAGGGTTCATGTACAATATGATAGGTGGTCAGATGGAGGGCCAAGTATACCTTTTGCATACCTTCCAACCGTCCTGGATCCAGCAGGACAGTCCTGCATTTCAGGTGGTGTCCCGCTATCCAGGGCGGCCGGTGGCATGTCCTGGTTTCAAATGCATCTGTGTCCTCAGGATGCAGATACAGTTGAATACAATGGCGGAGCAGGGAGCCGTCAGCTTCCTGCTCCACCATTCACTATGTGACAACAACCATGAGCGGCTTGGTGCAGGCAGGCGTGATACAGTGATGTCATCATGCCTGCCTGCGCCGAGCCACACACAGCACAGCGCGGAGGTGACTTGCAATGGGATTATTCTGTCTGGGGGCAGTATGGTGCACTATATTGTGGGTAGGCAATATGGAGCATTATACTGTGTGGGGGGCACTATGGGGGAATTATATTGTGGGGGCATTATGGGATCATTTTTGCACTGAGCCGTAGTAACTGATAAGCAACCATCACATGTTCATCTAGTGAAACTGACTTACTGCTGAGGTTTTAGTACAAATTTAGATTTCTACAATCATAGTCAGTAACCTGTGGCTCTCCAGCTGTTTTGAAACTACAACCCCCAGCATGCATTTCTCAGGGCATGATAATGCAGCTGGAGAGCCACAGATTGCAGACCTCTGTTCTCTAGAAGAATTCACTATGGCATACAGGACCAGTATACAGAGGTAGTGGTAATGGGGAGAAAACCTCCACTATTACCCAGGCACGATTTGGATATGTGATGACGCTTGTTAAGTCATGCAGCATCACCAAAATCTCATCATTCTCTTTGAACTGCTTATTTTTGGGACCTTTCTAATGGGGATTGTCCAAAGCAGACGAGCCCTTTTGAGTGTGTGTTTGCTGATCCTATTCTAATATATTAGACGGTCGCATAAACAGAAAATACAAATAAGAGGAAAAATAAATAAATAAAACAACAAATTCTATTGTATGTGGTATTGCAGCTTAGACCCATTCACTTTAATGGAGCTGAGCTTCTGTACTAGACATCCTATGGACAGGTGCGGAGCTATTTCTAGAAATAAGCAACCATGTTTTTCTAATACTGGAGAATCCCTTTAACGGTTTTTTATGAACATTATATATTGTGAGTTGTGTAATGCTTCATTTTGCCTGTAGGGGAGCTGCAGGGAAATGTAATAGTTTATGCCTCTTATATATATATATATATATATATATATATATATATATATATATATATATATATATATATATATAAATATATATATATACAGATGTGACAGAGCTAAGTTTGTCAATCTAACCATACTATGTTTCATTCAGCTCTGCTACATATGTATTACGTAAAGGCTAAATTTACACCAGAAACCAACCACCAAACTATCAACTTTAGTTGCTGGCAAAGTTGTGTGCTAACCTACATGGTTATTACCAATACAGCTTCCAAAAGGAATATCACCCAAATCTCCCAGTCTCCTGAATAGAAAAACATCACTCTGCTACAATATCAGTAAGGTCCTATGGACACGGAGCCTGTACATAGTACACAGAGGCCATATGGCACCCTACAATCTAGGGAGATATTCTCCCCTAGGAGCAATACTTCCTTATACTGCAGTAGATACAGCAAGCAATGGAGCATCAAGGACTTGAGGGTGATTGTTAGGCTGTGTTCACACGGGGCGGATACGCTGTGTAATAGCTTGTAGCCTATCCGCCGTGTATGCCGCAGGGAATTCCGGGTTAAAAAGCGCACCAAACTGTGGTGCAGTTTTTCACCCGGAACATCCTCTGCGGAAAACTGCAGCACTTCACCAGCCTGCTAGTAGACCGGCCTCCTGGGATGACATTTCATCCGAGGAGACCGCTGTAGCCTGTGATTGGATGCAACGGCGGTCTCATGGGTTGAAGCGTCATTCCAGGAGAATAAAATTCTGCACCGCAGGTCAATTTCTGAACGTTTTTTTCCGCTCAGTTTTTACACAGCGTGTGGATGAGATTTGTTTTATCTCATCCACTTTGCTACAACAATATTTGCTGCAAATTTTCCGCAACTAATTCCATTGCGGGAAAACCTCAGTACCTACGCAACGTGTGAACTGACCCTTAATGTAATGACAAAAGCTCCCGTTGAGAGTATACAGGCCACTCTTCCACATGCTCTATCTATGAATGCTGTATTCGTCGCAGTTGGGATACGGTGAATTTTTTTCTTCATGCCATGAAACAGAATACTGCCACATTCTTCAGATTGACCTGTTATTCATGGTCAAAGACGAGACATAGAAGGCTCCATTATCTCAGCGCACAGACCTGTTCTGTCAATATACGACATGACTCCACAGGAGCAGCACTCTATTATGTCCGCCTGTTCATTACCATCCGAAATTAATAAAGATCCTATTCAGGGGATTGGAATTTGTAGCCTGAGAGAATTATTAGAAATATGAGAATATAATTAGCTCCACATAACAGCGCAGTTAGAGGTAGCTGGCTTATACCCCCTAGAAGGATGAATGTACTGCACTTTGGAATAAGTTGGTGCTATTTAGGCCATGATGATCGCTCATGCCCGATATCGCCTGCAATGTTCGTCTATGGGATCGCATGACATTACATGTGGGTTCACAAATCCAGAAAATTCAACTGTGTTGGGTTATCACAAAAATCCAATCCCCTTACTAATATCATGGATAGAATATTGTATGGTAGTTTGCGCTGTGATCCCCCCCGTGGAGCCCTGGCCCTAAAAGTCCTATTAAAGGTTTCTATACTTTAGACAATCCCTACTTGAAGAAGACTGAATTCAATGAAATGCTCAGCCCTTAGTCAGTCTTCTACTGCTTGTCTGTATGTTCATTACCCTGCACATAAACCAATCACGTTCTCCGAATATTCACAGTGCAACCAATCTGAAAGTTTACAGTGCTTGGGAATAAGTGACTGGGGCAGAAGAGGATGGAGGCGCAGCCTTATATAGTGGATCGAGCGGGTTCCCCAGCAGCATTTAAGAAAAACAGGATCCTAACCTGTCCACAGAGTTTAAGGCAGCACAGAGTATTTCAGGAGCCGCGTTCTGCTCCCGTAGGTAAACGGGGTAGCAGCACTGCGAAGACCGCACGGAGAATCCACCGGCGGTCAGGATAGAACGTAGCAGCTAGATGAGGGGAACACACCCAGCTGCTAAGTGAGACACAGCAGGGCACGCTTCCAACACAACCGTGCTGTTAGCTATACAGCTGACGGCTGTCAGCCGTGCAGTAGGATCTTGTGCGGGGTGGTGACTTGTCAATTATGTGAAGGTGTTATTGAGGACAGGAGTGGAGGAGAGGTAACAGACTGAGAGCTACGTAATGGTAAGAGCAGAGTTCACAGCAGCACATAATATTTCAGGAGAGGAGCGTGCAGATGTTGAGGAGTGTATGATGCTGACTGGTCACTGATTGGTCAGCGTCATACACATAAACACGCCCAGTTAAAAACACAATACACGCCCAGTTGGACATAACGAAAAAAAAACGCCCAGTTGTCCATTTCACGGCTCATTTGCATAAATATAAAATAGCTCATAACTTGGCCAAAAATGAACGTTTAAAAAAACAAACAAAAAAAACACGTTACTGTTCTCTACATTGCAGCGCCGATCACAAGCAACAGGAGATATGGATTTGAGAATCTGGTGACAGAGCCTCTTTAAGTCTGGACTGAGCTTGTGAGCGCACCCTGGTGGTCACTGTGGAGCAGGACGGCCGTATGTGCAGACATCTCTTGAGAGAAGGGCGTCGACTGCATGGAAGTAGTTTGTGGTCAGCGACCACGGACGTTACACAAAGCAGAGATCAAAGTCAGGGTCAGTAGGAACAATAGCCAAACAAAGAATAAGCCTTGATGTACAGGTGAGGATTGCAGGCTGGAGACCCTTTTAAATAGGCCGCAGGGACTGATGTCATCTTAGCAGGTCGATTATTTCAGAAACTCTACGCTTCCGGCCATGCAGAAGTAGAGAGTGCGGCTGGATCCAGCATGGCTGTAGCTGAAGGAGCACAAGAGAAAGCGTCGTTCGATTGCCTATCAATCGGATGCAACCCCTGTGCCTGATCGGGAAGACACTCTGTTGGAACGGGACGAGATGAGTAATACGCCAGTCCAGAGCAGGAGACGCTCTTTGTTACCGGTCTACACCAGTATGAGGAGTCCAAACAAATGATTCCCCTCCATTAACTGAATTGCTTAATAGGTTCTATAAAAATGGGTTTTCTTAAGTGGATAACGCCTCTAAAGTTCTAATAAAAGGCCTATATTTATTTCCCTTAAGGGCATGACCACACATGGCGGAATTCCTCCGCAACTGTCCGCATCAATGCCGCACCTAATCCGGGTTGCGGATTACGGCTGCGGATCTGCACAAAATGTGCAGAAAATTGATGCGGACTAGCTGCTGCGGACTGCGGGAAAAGTGCTTCCCTTCTCCCTATCAGTGCAGGATAGAGAGAAGGGACAGCACTTTCCCTAGTGAAAGTAAAAGAAATTCATACTTACCGCCCGTTGTCTTTATGACGCGTCCCTCCTTCGGCATCCAGCCCGACCTCCCTGGATGACGCGGCAGTCCATGTGACCGCTGCAGCCTGTGCTTGGCCTGTGATTGGCTGCAGCCGTCACTTACACTGAAACGTCATCCTGGGAGGCCGGACTGGAGACAGAAACAGGGAGTTCTCGGTAAGTACGAACTTCATTTTTTTTTACAGATACATGTATATTGGGATCGGTAGTCACTGTCCCGGGTGCAGAAACAGTTACTGCCGATCGCTTAACTCTTTCAGCACCCTGGACAGTGACTATTTACAGACGTCTCCTAGCAACGCTCCCGTCATTACGGGAGCCCCATTGACTTCCTCAGTCTGGCTGTAGACCTAGAAATACATAGGTCCAGCCAGAATGAAGAAATGTCAAGTAAAAAAAGCAAGACGCATCCGCAGCACACATGACATGTGCATGACAGCTGCGGACTTCATTGCGGAACTTTGAATCTCCATTGAAGTCAATGGAGAAATTCCGCCATGAGTCCGCCACTGCTCCGCAACAGACAGAGCATGCTGCGGACACCAAATTCCGCTCCGCAGCCTATGCTCCGCAGCGGAATTGTACGCATCGTGTAAACGAACACTGCTAAATTAAAGTGAAAGTCAATGTAGAAACGGCTCCGCTGCGGATTAACGCTGCGGAGTGTCCGCAGCGGAATTTAAGTGCAATTCCGCCATGTGTGAACCCGCCCTTATACAGCAGCAACCTATTCCACAAATCTGTGCCCACAATGCTCCTCATTTAGCAAAACTGTCAAACAGAAAAACTAGCCAAAAAAAAAGCTTAAACGCCAATACCACACACAGCCCATGGACAGGTGTGGCGCTATTTCTGAAAAAAAAAAAAACACCAAAAACCAGACAATATTTTTCTATGCCTGGACAACCCCTTTAATTACATACAGAGCAATCAATGAGCCGATTCTGGTTAAACGTATTGACAGAGAGACAGATACAATTACACAATGGCGTAACCACGTGATTACAGTCACATCATGTTTACGGTTTTGAAATCCCAACATCCTATCGAATATCCCCTCCCCCGCTTGTAACATTGTTTACTAACCAATTTTAGCACGTAACACTTTCCCAGTGCACAGATGTTTGCAACTGGGAATTAATGTTTTAATAAAAGCCATTTGATGTGTTACTGATTCTAGGCTTCAAATATGGGACGCACGTGCTTCCAGCTTCAATTCTTCTCGATGAATTCATTGCCGTTGGGTCTTTGTTTCTGCAGCGATAGAGGAATATTGCCAGGAGATATGATTTGCAGATTTTCTGTGATAATCCAGATAATTGTAGCAACATAAAATGTTACACCTGGCAGTCAAATTGCATTTTCTTAAAGCAATTTTTGCTAAACTGCGGCAAATTTTACCATGACAAGTGAACACGCCCCAAGTTTTCTGCTTGTGCACTGCTGTCATATAATTTTCGAGTAATATTAATTATACAGTCATATTACATATATCTATAGTCATTAAATGTTGCTGATCCCATAAAAACATACCCAAAGATGGATTAAGGTTGGTGGGCCCCCTATAGCAGTCAGATCTAGGAGAGGTGACCACACATGCACATGGCCCTCTCAACTTATCTCTATGGGAGTTATGGAGAAAGATGAATCAGTGACTTCCTTAAAGGGGTCTTCGCATTTCATCCACAGGATATGCCATAAATGTTTGACACAGTAGGTGCGGTCCCACATCTGGGAACCAAATTTATGTCCCGAAAGCGGGTTCCCCAGAGCCATGTCCCGTCATTTCTATGAGAGTTGTGGAAACAGAATAGAGAGAAGAATGCATATATGATGCCAGCGGCAGCCTCATCATGCAGGACAGCCGACGGCTGTTTCCCCCCCCCTGGGACCCGCACCTATTAGATATTAATGCCATAGATGTATTTAATGGGAGTACCCCTTTTAGTTACATAGTTAGTACTGTTGAAAAAAGACACATGGTCATCAAGTTCAACCAAGGGATGGGAAAAGGGAAGGGAAACATTTCTACACATAGGAGCTAATACTTTTTTGTTCTAGGAAATAATCTAACCCTTTTTTAAAGCCATCTACTGTCCCTGCTGTGACCGGCTCCTGCGTTGACTATTCCATAGATTCACAGTTCTCACGATAAAGAAGGCTTGTCGCCTCTGCAGGTTGTACCTTTTTTCTCCAGACGGAGGGAGTGCCCCCTTGTTTTTTGAGGGGGTTTTACATGGAACAGGATTTCACCATATTTTTTGTATGTGCCATTCATATATTTATATAAGTTAATCATGTCCCCCCTTAGTCGTCTTTTTTCAAGGCTAAATAGGTTTAATTCTTTTAATCTTTCCTCATAACTTAGATTCTCCATGCCCCTTATTAGCTTCGTTGGTCTTTTTTCTATTTTTTCCAACTCCAGGGCATCCTTTCTATGAACTGGAGCCCAGAACTGAACTGCATATTCTAGATGAGGCCTCACTAATGCTTTGTAAAGTGGTAATATTATATCCCTGTCCCGTCAGTCCATGCCTCTTTTAATACACGACAATATCCTGCTGGCCTTTGAAGCAGCTGATTGACACTGCATGCTGTTATTTAGTTTATGATTTACAAGTACACCCAGATCCTTAACAAGTGACTCCCCCAGTGTAGCTCCCCCTAGGACATATGATGCATGCAGGTTGTTCGTACCCAGATGCATAACTTTACATTTATCTACATTAAAATTAATTTGCCAAGTGGACGCCCAAACTCTTAGTTTGTTTAAATCCGCTTGCAATTTACGAACATCTTCCATAGACTGAACATTACTACATAGCTTAGTGTCATCTGCAAAAATAGAAATAGTGCTATTAATCCCATCCTCTATATTATTGATAAATAAGTTGAATAATAGTGGTCCCAGTACTGAACCCTGGGGTACACCACTTATAACCGGGGACCATTCAGAGTAGGAATCATTTACCACAACTCTCTCGATACGGTCCTTGAGCCAATTCTCAATCCAATTACAAACTATACTTTCTAAACCTATAGTCTTTAATTTACCCATTAGACGTCTATGAGGGACAGTGTCAAATGCCTTTGCAAAGTCCAAAGACACTATATCCACAGCGGCCCCTCTGTCTAGGCTTCTGCTCACCTCTTCATAAAAACAAATCAGGTTGGTTTGACAACTTCTGTCCTTAGTAAAACCATGCTGGCCGTCACTTGTAATACTATTTTTTGTCACATAATCCTGTATATGGTCCCTCAATAGCCCCTCAAACATTTTCCCCACGATGGATGTTAAGCTTACTGGTCTTTAATTACCCGGGGAAGACATGGAGCCCTTTTTGAAAATAGGCACCACATTTGCCCTGCACCAGTCCCTTGGCACTATACCAGTCACTAGAGAATCCCTAAATATTATGAAGAGGGGGAAAGAAATAACTGAACTAAGCTCCTTAAGAACTCTAGGGTGTAACTTATCTGATCCCGGGGCCTTGTGTACATTTATTTAATTTTATTTAGCTTGGACCATATCTTAATTCAGCCAATTCAGTATATCAACTGATATATTAACCCCTTCCCGCCTCAGCCATTTTTCAGATGTTTATTTTTGTTTTATTCCTCCCTATCTTCCAAAAGCCATAACTTTTTTATTTATCAGTCGATATAGTCCTATGAGGGCTTTATTTTTGCGGGACGAATTGTATTTTTTTGTAGCACCATTTATTGTGCCAAATAATGTACTAGGAAACAGGAAAAAATATATTTGTGGGGTAGAAAATGAAAAAAACAGCGATTCCTCCATTGTTTTTTGCACTTAGTTTTTACGGAATTCACTGTGCAATTAAACCAACATGTTAACTTTATTCTGTGGGTCAATACGATTACATCGATACCAAATATATATATTGTTTTTTCTATATAATAAGTGTAAGAAATAAAGTTTATTTGTGTCGCCAAATTCTGAGAGCCATAACTTTTTTATTTTCCCGTCGATTAATGGTATATTCACATGCCGTAGCAAAATACGTCTGAAATTATGGAGCTGTTTTTGCCTGAAAACAGCTCCTAATTTTCAGATGTTTTTGTAACTACTCGCGTTTTCCGCGGCGTATTTTACGGACGTTATTGGAGCTGTTTTTCAATGGAGTCAATGAAAAAAGGCTCCAAAAACGTCCCAAGAAGTGACATGCACTTTTTTGACGCCGGCGTCTTTTTACTCGCCTCGTGGGAACAGAACATAGTAAAACCCATTGAAAGCAAGTGGGAGATGTTTGTAGGCGTAATGGAGCCATTTTTTCAGGCGGAATTCGAGGCGTAAAACGCCCGAATTATGTCTGAAAACAGTGCGTGTGAACATACCCTAAGTGGGTATGTTTATTTATTTATTTTGTTACTATGCTCTAGGGGGAAAATGGGAAAAACTTTTTTTCTTTAACTTTTAATATTTAGAATTTTTTTTTACATATAAAAGCAACTTTATTTTTACAAATTTTTACTTTTTTTATTAGTCCCCCTAGGGGACTTCAACCAGCGATCGTTAGATCGCTTGCACT
Source organism: Rhinoderma darwinii (assembly GCF_050947455.1). Lineage (NCBI taxonomy): Eukaryota > Metazoa > Chordata > Amphibia > Anura > Rhinodermatidae > Rhinoderma > Rhinoderma darwinii. Next base: position 617,057,655 of record NC_134687.1, read on the forward strand.
ATATACTGCTATACTAATGTATTGCAGTATATCGTGATTCTGAAAGGCTTCTTTCAAGCCCTGCCGAAGGCAGCGCTTAATAGGAGCACAAAGATGGCGGACCTGGGGGCCTTCATTAGGCCCCCAGGCAGCAATAGCAACCATCGCCACAACGCGATTGCATTGCGGGGGGCACGATGAGCTGTTAGAGCGGGTGCCCCCCTCTTTCTAAATATTTAAATGCCGCGGTCGCTATTGACCACGGCATTTAACGAGTTAAACGAGCGGGATCGCGCTCAAGCGTGATCCCGCTCGTTACTCTGAAGTGTCAGCTGTAACATACAGCCGACACCGGCATCGTATGGAGCGGGTTCACTCCGTGAGCCCGTTTCATATGTCCCCTACCCGACTTTGGCGTATAGATACGTCAAATGTCGGGAGGGGGTTAACAGCACTGTTGTAAATAAAGTGCTAAAGAACCCATTTAGTAACTCTGCCTACTCTTGATCCCCTGTGTAACTCCCCATTATCATTATTTAGGGGTCCTACATGTTCAGCCATTGGCTTTTTTGCATTTATATGCTTGAAGAATTTTTTGGGATTTGTTTTACTATCCTTGGCCACCTGCCTTTCATTTTGTATGTTTGCTGATTTTATTACCTTTTTACAGTTTTTATTTTGCTCTTTATAATTTTCAAAGGCTTCAGATGTACCCTCAGATTTGTCTTTTTCAAATGCCCTTTTTACAGAAGGTGTAAGCCATGTGGGGTTTAATTTTAGTCGTTTATACTTGTTACCTATAGGAATACATTTTGCACTATAATTACCCAAAAGTAGATTTTAAGATCGCCCATTTATCATTTGTACAATTATTTGACATTAGTTCTTCCCAGTCCATATCCTGAATTGCAGCCCTCATCCTGGGGAAATTGGCCTTCTTAAAATTAAGTGTTTTTGCCCTCCCAGCCTGTGTTTGTTTTTTACAGTATAGGTAAAATGTAACTATATTGTGATCACTATTACCGCGGTTTTCACGAACATTGACATTCCCAACAAGATCCGCATTATTAGAAATGAGAAACTGACAAAGAAAAAATGATCGACTTGAAGCACGTGAAATACAAAAAATATATACAATTTTTATTGAATAGAGACATGAGACAAGTAAAAAGATGGAATAAGGATAAGTCACACAATAAAAAAGGACGTCACATCAATCATGAACCAGATGTGCTAATTTGGTCAACATGTTGGAAACAATAAGGTATTATGGCAGCAAATAGATAAATAACAGCATACCTGGCTAAAACACATATATGCATATATTTCGGACAGTGGTGGCGATTTGAGTAAAAAAGAAAATGTATAAACAACGCCAACAGGATACAATAGTATAGAGCAGTGTTTAGATGTGCAAAAGCTGGTTTTGAAGTGTAATCAAAGAGTTATAAGCAAAGTTTTGTGCAAGCTGCTGAAGATGTCCTTTGTAGTATAAAACACAATTTCCACCTTATTCTCCTATGCCAAGTTTTTACAGTTCTTTTCAGCTATTTTTAGTGTTATCTCTTCCTCTCTTGTTTTCCAAACGTGACAGCAGGCAATTGTTATCTCTAATGGATACCGGCAAGAGAAAATAGACGTGGTCCACACATACAACTTTTTTATATATCTATTGCTGTTCAGAAAAAATATAAAAAATGAACCTGAGTTTTTTGGTAAACATTTTGATCAAACTGTAGAAGCCCACTTGCCACTTCATGGCAACCTCTTTTAATAGGGTCCCTACTCTATTAGCTAAAGTACTGCATGGCAGTCAATTCTGCCGCAATACACTACCTCCAGGGGGAGCACCCAGGTGCCCAACAGAAACAGCTCTGGACCACGTCCCTTCAGTGGCACAGCACCACGGACCACCACACAGCAATACAACCATGTTAACAGGTTAAAAAAAAAAGAAAAAAATCTATCGGACAACCCCTGTAACGATACCTTATTGGTTCGTATTTGAAGAAATGTGGTAAAAATAAAGAAAACGGGTGTGGACCAGAAGAGATTTCCTCTACCGCAAACATCAGACAAACACAAGGAAGATGTAAAGGAAAGGCCCTGTTCACATTGAGTTTTTTGGCGCTGATTTTGACGCGGAAACCGCATTGGAAACAGCGCCAAATAACAGCCGCAATCACCCCTAATAGATTTCAATGGGAGGCAGAGGCACATTTCTTGCGAGCGGCTGTCAGCCGCTCGCGGAAAAAAAAGCAGAATGTTCTTTCTTGCTGTGGTTCCGCCTTTGACCTCCCATTGAAATCAATGGAAGGCAGAAAAAACCTGCAGCGCTAGTTTCCGAGTGTTTTTTGACCGCGGTCCATTCATTATCTTTATGGCCGCTGGCGAAAAACACAGCGAAAACTACGGCAAAATAGCCCAGGCAAGTCAAAATCTGCCTCAAAATTCCCGAAGGAACTCTGAGGCAGATTTTTTCTACCTGCAAAAAAAACTCTGTGTGAACAGGGCCTAAGGGTCATTGACACAGCCACGATGTTGGCAAAACCTGCACTTTTTGGGGCTTTGCAGAATTTTCCTCAAAACTTGCCAACTTCTCAAAGTTGTCAAGTTTGCGGTAACTCCTCCACTTTTCCTTTGCTCCAGTTTTGATACATCTCCCCCAATGCATCAGTTCCCTAAATGTGTACCTTTATTGAACTATTTACATAGAGATTACGTGGAGAGTTTTTGCCATCATTTACAGGATTTTCTCATTTCCTCCCTAGATTTAAATTTTTTTTTTACATTTCAGAATTATTTTCCTTCTGCTAAATCCATAGCAAATCGAAATACTTATTCTAACGGAGATCTCCTTGGAGACTTTATTAAATACACCCACATGTTATATCCTAACACTTCACTATTCTCTGCCTGCGTCTGCAGAAGAAATTAATATTACTGAACTTCCTTCAATTTTGCAAAATCGTGTCGCTCTCTGGCTGGTTACATTCTTAAGGAAGTGCAATGACGTATATAAAGGTGAATGTATATTTTGTGCGGAGGAGATAGATTCAGCAGATGTACATGTTGCACCTCCTTAAAGTGAAGTTCCACATTTAAATATTAGTTAGAACTTTTTAACCCTTTTTTTCCACAGCCATTTTTGGGATTTTAATTTTTGCTTTTTTTCTCCCCGCCTTCCAAAAGCCATAACTTTTTTATTTTTTCGTCGATATAGCCGTATGAGGGCTTGTTTTTTTGCGGGATAAGTTGTAGTTTTTCTCTGCACCATTTATTGGACCATATTATGTACTGGGAAACTGAAAATAAAATTATTTGTGGAGTGGAATGGAAAGAACAACAGTTTTGTGTCGTCATATTCTCAGAGCCATAACTTTTTTCTGTTTCCATTGATTGAGCGGTGTGAGGGCTTATATTTTGTGGGGTGAGCTGTACTTTCTGTTGGTACCATTTTGAGGTACATGAGACTGTTTGATCACTTTCTGTGTCATTTTATTGTAGGAAATAATTTGCTTTTAGGGGAAAATGGGAAAGTTATTTTTTAACTTTTAATATTTTCATTGCCTGGGAGAAAGCAATGTGCACAAGAAAAATTGCTTGTGTACAGTACAAGGAACAATGCCCTAAAAATAGATCAAATATAGATCAGATAAAAGACCTGCTGATAGGTCCCCTTTTAAAATAATGTAGGATAATCTAATAAAAAAAATAGGACATAATCTAAAATCCTGTAATATAATATTCTATACCATAAAATAATATAATAGAACATAATATGTCATAACAAAATAATATAAAGTAATTCAAGTACATCTAATAACAAAACTATAACATCATCTAAAATGATATATTATAACATAATATACTATTACATAACACAATCTAAAATTATCTTACATACTATAAAATAATAATAAATAATATAAAACAATATAAAATAATATAACAATCTAAAATAATATAACATAAAATAATATAATATAACACAATATAAAATAATGTAACAATAAAAAATAATAATAACTTTGGATTGATCTAATCCTCATCCATGTAAGTATTTGAACGTTAGATGTATTACATGGACGACGATTCATCTGAATGCAGCTGCTATGGGTAAAATCAGCTATTTACCGGGAGCTGGTCAACTAGATCGCCACAGCAGATGAAATCTAAAAGTGATTGCCTTTTTAGGGAAGCCCTCACATGACGTAATGTACATGTATGTGTTTTTGCTGGACAGGTTCATTTAGGATTCGCTAATAGGGTATTTGAAAATGGATTTTCTATACTAAACAGCCTCTTTCAAAGATTTCCTATAAATTATGAGAACAATACTAGGTGACAGATTTCCAATGAAATGCCTTCAATATATGTTGTTAGACAAGTAGCATTTTCCAGCTTAAATGACAAGTAAAGAATTATCAGTAAATATAAATCCTTGCGTAGTCCTTCTGCCGAAATCTCCCCTCCCCCTCTTTAGAACACCAGCCCTATGTAATTATCTAAGATAGGCAATCCAGTCTCCACAAGATGTCCATTTTCCATTTGTAGCAGAGCTGTACAATACAATACACTGCATGTCCTCTTGTTTGTCACATTGGCCATCTGATATGTGATATATTATCACTGATTAATTGAATGGCATTGGCTTTACTATAGGACCACTGACGTGATCTTATATGTATGTGATGGATTTATGTAGAAAGATGAGATTGGGGAAGTCTGTGATCTCAGATCACCACTGATTTCCAGAATGAAAGGCCTCCATTTAGATCAAACCTCTTTGGCACAGCTCAGAAATTTATCTTACTGCGGGGAGATTAATTGTGTGCGGTATGAATGATGCTCAAGTCTCTCTGCCAGTGCACCGTGCGCCAGAATCATCAACATTACTACCGTCTGCTAACAGGTAGTAGAGAAGCACAGTGGCGTTCTTTACCACCACACTACCAATGCAATGGCGTTGGGCCTCCAGTGTTCATGGGGCCCCTGTCGGGCACCCTGACAGTGACATAGCTTTCAACTGTGTCTGCGTCCTCAGGACACAGATACAGTTGTGGACAGTGGTGTAACTCCCGCCGAAGCGGCTGTAACGAGGGCGTGGACGCAGATACAAACTTTTAATTGTATCTGTGTCCTCAGGAAGCAGATACAACTGAATACAACGGAGGAGCAGGGAGCCATCAACGCCCTGCTCCATTATTTATTTACTGAGCTCTGACCTTGCCGCCTACCGACGCACTTACATCATTGTGCCAGCCTGCGCCAAGCCACGGACTGCACAGGCTGAAGAGGCCTGAAGAATAGGCTGCTGAAATGGGACTGGGTAAGCGGCACTATTTCTGTGTGGGGAGAAATAAAGCTAAAGCTAAGGAAGCATCAGTACTGTGTGGGGGGCACAAACAAGGCATCACTATTTGGTGGGGGCACGCAGACATAACTTTCCTTTGGGCCCCAGAAATGGAAAAATCCACCCCTGGGGAAGTCATGGGATATTCAAACCCATTTTGCTGTGTAGATTGGGATAGGGTCAACAGAGTCATCACATGAACATTAGTGGTGGAGAATATAGTGACAGATGATCGATCCCTTTTACTGTCGGAAGCCTAGATAAAGGAGAATAGTAACACTATACACTATGCACACAAATACTTTTCTCTATGCAGCTCCCCTGTTGCTTTTTTGAAATGGGGAAGGGCTGTACTCCATCACTTCCTGGAGACTGTAATAGTCTATAGACATTTCTCTGTAAAGTACTCCCATTCATTGCAGCAGCCATAAGGCACACACACTCTGCTGCACTGTCTATACAGACAGTACTGGAAGGAAGTGTCTCCAATATGGCCACCCTCAGGAAAGTGTAAATATTTTTTAAAAATAAATGGTAACAATATATATATATATTTATATATATAAAAAAACATTTTATTTCTCTATTACAGAATGATATCTAATTAACAAGGCTAAAGTTACATACATGAGACATTCCCTTTAAAAGTGAATGGCTGGGACTCTATAGGATCAGCCCTATTTAATGGTTATTCCATGAGGTGAAGAAATGCTTCACTTCATTACAGAATTTAAAAGTCAATTTAAGACTCAGTTTTTGCAATGATTATGAGAGTCAGAGTTGGGGAATTAGCATAAGAGATGGAGATGCTTTATAAATACATCCCCTCATTCATATTACGCCACAATTTTCTCCAGTAATTGACAAACTTCCCATCACATTATTCCGTTTATTATGGAAATTCTATGTAATCTATTGAAACCAGAGTTCCCAATGGATTTTGCATGAGGCAAACAGAATATAACTTTTTTTTTATTTGGCCAATACTTGAGGACTTCAATGGAAAGTTTACTGCA